>NW_027069854.1:369392-441701 GCF_002906115.3 Quercus suber | reverse complement strand
AAAGTGAACGGACAAAAAAAAAATGAAGTCCATGACCAAAGTGGACGGACAAAGAAAATGATGAAGTCCTGGACGGATAAAAAAAAAAAAAAGGCCTGATAGATGCATGCATGGACGGCCAGCCAAAAAAAAAAATCCTGACGGATGCATGTATGGACGGCCACCCAAAAAAAAAAAAATCTTGACGAATGCATGCATGGACAGACACCCAAAAAAAAAAAAGGAAAAAGAAAATCCTGACGGATGCATGCATGAACAGCCACCCAAAAAAAAAAAAAAAAAACTGACAGATACATGCATGGACGGCCACCAAAAAAAAAAAAATGATTTTTTTTTTTTTTTGGTTACTTATCACTTTTTTTTTTAATTGGACATCATTTTTTAATAAGGGTATATGAGTAAATTTAAACAAATTCATTTTTTTCATCCTTCCACTTTTTCACTCCCAACCAAACAAAAGGGAGGAAAATTGAAATATTTCTATCCTCCCACTTTTTTATCCTCCCATCATTTTCTATCCTCCCACTTTTCCACCCCTCCAACCAAACACACCCTTAGGTTAGGTTAGAGTAAAATTTCTATTTTGTATAAAAAATAATAATAATAAATTTCCATGAATATAAAATATTTGTGATTTCCTAATAAATAAGTTTGACACCTACTTTTTCATTAGTACCTTTGATTGCATTAATGTGATCGTATTAATGAGCCAATTTTCCAAAACAACTAAATTTTTTGTATTACACAAAATTATAATAAAAAATCAATCTAACCTATTTGGCTCCCGATTTAATCGGTTGAAAAAAGCGATTTTTTTTTTCACTTTTTATTTATAGTTTTCATTTTTAAAGATAATTGGACTAAATTTAGGCTCAATTCATTATCAAACTAATTGAACCAACCGATCCAATTTTTAAAACCACGCCATTGGGCTAAAATATGGGATTGCTCATTCAAATTTTTGAGGTTAGGTTTTGTAGGGATATTGGGCCCAAGAGTTCATTATCTATTTGTATATTAGGCCTGTGGCCCAAGTTGATGATGAGGGGTTGTCCGATGAGGAGAAATCTTTGTCAAAAGAGACCGTGTTAGTAAATGAAGAAGTTAGTTGTGGTTATAATGGCCCAGGAAGGTGGTCCAAAGATGAATGCCTTCTTTGCTAATCAAGGCCACGGTTAAAAGAAGTGGTCTGCAGTTCAGGAGAACGTTCTAGGAAATCATGTTGGTATGGATAGGGGTTGTTCGAGGAGGAGAAATCTTTGTCAGAAGAGCTTGTGTTAGTAAATGAAAAAGTTAGCTATAGTCATAATGGCCCAGGAAGGTGGTCCAAGGATGAATGCCTCCTTGGCTAATCAAGGCCGAGGTCAAAAGAAGTGGTCTGTAGTTCAGGAGAACGTTTTAGGAAATCCTGTTGATATGGATAGGCATTGCAGAAACATAGGATAGGGGAAAGTCTTAAAATATCTAAGGAGAAAGCTGCTACCACCGCATTAAATGCACTGCAGCTAACTCTCTGGCCGCATTAATGTGGAAATGATACCTGAACAATAATTTTCAGCCTTACAGCTACTACATGAAGATCTATGGAAGGTACTGATGAGACAAGTATCAACATCAACCATCTGGCATGCATGTGAAGAAAAAAGATGAAAGGAGAAGAGAGTATAAAAGAAGAGGGAGGCAATGGGAGAACGGATCGAGAAACTAAGAGAAAATTATTGTAGCATCAAGAACTGACTTTGTAATCAAACTTGAAAAAAATATATAAGAACAAATCTCCTCGAACTTTGCCGAGGATGATTTTCTTCATCATAACCCTGTCTATTTACATCTTCTTGTCATCTAAATCTACTTCTATGTTTGTCTGATTCATTAGAGCCCAGTTTTCCAAATCATTCTCTACAAATTCATTGTTTTTGGCTTTTTGGGCTAAGTCCATCCATCGTTAGGCTAGAGACTCAAATCTGGTCCTTATAGGTTTAAATTTTCTTTTTAATTAACAGAGACAACAAAAAGACTTTACCAGTTAAGCTAAATAAAACATACGATTAGCTTTAGATTTTTGGTTAAGTTTCTTAACACTACAATTTATAGGGTAACTCCAATATATTGTTTCTAAAATCCGAGAATTATAAAATGCATAATTTAGGGCTATAATTGAGCTAATTTCTTTATTTTTTCCAATAATGTTTGAGTTTGGCTTGATTACATCAAGCTCAAACCAAGCCTACATAAAATGTTTGAGCTCAAGCTCGAGCTGGCTCAATTTGATTCATTAGTCAAGTTGAGGTTGAGCTCATTATCAAGCTCTTGAGTTCAAGATTCAACATAAGTACATTATCAAGTCAATTTTAAGCATATCATCAAGTCAATTTGGTTTGGATGAGTGGTTTAAATTCCTAATTAATTAAAGGCATAGTATTATATGAATTCATTTTTCAAGCCCATATAAAGTTTATTACAAAATTTAAAAAGGGCCTAGGCTCGACTATTTTTTTTTTTGGTTATCAAACCCTATCATTTACAAATTTTTTCATGAACAATTTTTTTTTTTTTTACTTGGGTTCAACTTGTTTATTAAACAAGCCTAAAACTAAGGTTCAAACTTGGCTTGTTTACAAATAAACCAACATGAATGAGCTCTTTATTGAGCTGGACCCAAATTATTTATAAACGACTTAGTTCATTTACAACTCTAGATGTACTGGGTGAAACAATTATAGAGTCCATCAATCCAATCATTCAATTACGTAATTTAAGAGGTGCCAAGACTCTTCAAAATAAAGTTGTCTAAACAAATTAAAACCTTAGAAAATTATACATAGGTTAAATAAGCTAAATAAACAACTTAATTTCACTCCACTACTCACTTGAGAAAATATTTGTATTAAAAAAATAAATAAATAAAGTTCTTATACTCCAGGGTAAGGTAACCATGATGATTATAACTAACCATGTTCTTTTGAGCACAAAAACAAGTTCTGACAAAGAAAAAGAAGCTGAAAAAGAAAAAGTCCATAACTCAATCAGAGCCTAAAGTTAATAAAGATAAGGAATTGAAGTCATACTGACGCTCACTTGCCCATATTAAAAACTAGCAGTTACTCTCACACTTTATTGTAATTTCACTGCAAATAAATAGAGTATTCAGTATTCTAATCGATCCACCATTACTTTCACAAACAGGTACACACAGTAAAGCCCATAGCCACATATAACCACACAAAAACCACACCGACTGAAGTGAGCTTCATCGTTTTTATTTTTATGTTTTTGTGGCCACAAATGGGTTCTCGCCAAATACTCACCATTTTGATTCTCACAAACACATTGCTCTCTCTCATTACCCCAACTCACTGTTCTTCTTCTTCTAAGTCAGAGAATGTTACTGTGTCGCTGTACTATGAAACTCTGTGTCCTTTCTGTGCGAATTTCATAGTGAACTATCTGGTGAAGATCTTCCAGAACGGTCTTATCTCCATTGTCAATCTCAGGATGGTCCCGTGGGGCAACGCCTGGATCAACAAATCGGACGGCTCCTTCATTTGCCAGGTCACTTCTCCATCTTCAACTTTCTTTCTTTCTTTTTCTTATTTTTATTTCACAACAATCTTTTTCAATACTAATATGGCACGGCAAACTGTGATGGGAATGTCACTTTTACGTAGATCCACCACTGATATCACAACATATCACACCATCTCTCTCACTCCACCTAGAAAACCAGTGATTTTAAGAATGAGAGAGAATGGTACTTAAACCAGTGGGTCATGCACGGTGCACCTACTATTCAAACTTGAGTTTCCCATTGGGGTTTTCTTTATGGGGCGTTAACAAATCCATTTTTAAAAAAAATTTATTAAGAATTGAAAAAGTTTTGAACTTTTTTCATTTTCGATAAATTTAAAAATAAAAATTGTATAGTATTGTGTATACTTAAGGCACACGTTAATAAAATCATTTATTTATTTACACATTGTATGCACTGGTAGAAGAACACGTTAAGATAATTGATAATTGATAGAAGCAGGAAACGAGAGTCACAGATTTTTTTTCCCTTGTGTTGAAGAGTAATGAGGATTTAGTTGTTCCAATGCGCATTTCCTGATCTACTTATTTTTAGTTTTTGGTCACCTTTCATTTCGTAGTGTCAAAATCTTTTCAAGTCACTTGTAGGAGCGTGCATCAGACGGACCACCCGACAAAACCAATTCAATCCAGCCTACTTTGTGTTTTGAGTTGATTTAGTTAGTGGGTTGGGTTGCGTGGGTTCAAAAGGATAGTTTTTTCAACCCATATAACCTAACTTAAACCCACCACATATGAAAGTTTATTTACGGAGTATTTTATAATTTTATAAATTAATGTTGATAAATTTGAAATTTTGCAATATAAGTTAAGCATATTATATGGGTTGTAATAATTTATAAAAAAATTAAATAATTAATAAAAGTTCAACTTATATAAGGTATGAGAGATGTAAGCCCAGCCCATTTCGTTAAGTTAGTTTCTACACATCTAATAAATAGGGTTTAGTTAGGAATTTCATAACCTGACAAGTTTGAGTTTTGAGTTGAAAATCCCTTTAAAAAAAATAATAATGAAAAATAAGACTAGGGATTGAAAAATAAGCCTATCCAACGAGTTTAATGAAAATTTTCAGTTGTCAACTAACAATAATAATGATAATAAATAATAAATACATGCACTGAGTGCATGGTGGGCCAGTCTATAAAGAGGCCTTAAGCTGTTGGGTCCGTGGGAGCCGATTTTAGTAAGTACTCTGGGCCAGGATCTTTGTTGTGATTTGTCCACGCGTGCAAGAATTTCCAGGTAAGGCCCTGATGATTTAAAATAAAAAAAAATGTATGTAAGCCTTGAAATTAGATTTATTGTATATATTATAGAGTAATGTTACAGGCACAAATTATTTTACAAAATTTTTACAAACTGCTAACGTGGCTTAGCATTTACCAAATAATTATTGGTAAATAAAAATGTGATATTAATGATGGCTCAAATTAGAACTAAGAAGAATTTGTCATATCAATAGTTTGTAAAAATATTGTAAAATAGTTTGTACCTGTAGCATTAATTCCTCTGTTTAACCCTTAAAGTAGAATTGTTTTAACTAATCTTCATTTTACCATATTTGCAGCATGGGTCAGATGAATGCTTGCTGAACGCTGTTGAAGCCTGCACTATTATTGTCTACCCTGATGCGGTAAGGCCCCCGATATCTTTATTATAAAAAAATAAAATTAAAAACACTTGATTATATTATAGTGAGCATATCAGGCTTGTGATACTAATTCTCTTGTTGCAAAGTGAAGGAATGGGTTAAATGATATATGCAATTGTGAGAGATTGTGTTTTCTTAACTTTTTGTAGTGAACTTTGCTTGTTTGCAATTTTGACCTATGTTTAGATTAACTTTTTGCTTATACACTTTATTATACATAAAAATTGTGAGATTTAAAAAAAAAAATGTATATAAGCAAATAAGAAAAAACGCAGGTATCAAAACCCTCCTCCCCGTCCGAGGGAACGTGCAGCAGGGTTTTGAGGGGCTATTGTGGGGCCCGTGGGCCTGATAGCCTCGGCCCATCGTGTAGCAGGCCCAAGGCCCACGCCGAGGAATACTGACTATTCAAGGCTAAATTGGGGAAAGCCTCTTTTCCCAATCCACGCCGAGGACCTCCTCATCCTCGGCCTGACAAGGATGATTTTTGGGAAAGACCAACCCCAAAGTAAGCTGTCACCCTCGCATTTAATGCATTCACCTAACCCCCCTGGCCGCATTAATGGGGAGATAACCCCTTAACAGGGCAACGTTGATCAGAGTGAACCACTTGAATACTGATAAGGCCTCTGATGGGACGGACGGCCAGAAGAGAGGCAAATGGGTGATCAACAGATGGAATAAGGAGATAGGAAGATGAAGACTATATAAGAAAAGCAAGTAAAGTAAAAAAGAGGGGGGAAAAAGGGGAAGAAAAAAGTCTCCTCGGCCCGTGGCCGAGGAGCATCCCCCCAATTGTAAAGAAACTCTAAGTATTTCTTTTATAAAAGAGGGTTCATGCTTGATGAACGACGGCCAGTGCCTAAACCTTTAACCCATTCTCTATAAATTTATTGTTTGGGTTTGTTGGGCTGAAAACCCATTCATACTCAGGGTCAATCCAAATTGAGTCCCTACATAAAATATTTGTGATTTCCTAATAAATAAGTTTGACACCTACTTTTTCATTAGTACCTTTGATTGCAGTAATGTGATCGTATTAATGAGCCAATTTTCCAAAACAACTAAATTTTTTGTATTACACAGAATTATAATAAAAAATCAATCTAACCTATTTGGCTCCCGATTTAACCGGTTGAAAAAAGAGATTTTTTATTTTTTCACTTTTTATTTATAGTTTTCATTTTTAAAGATAATTGGACTAAATTTAGGCTAAATTCATTATCAAACTAATTGAACTAACTGATCCAATTTTTAAAACCACGCCATCGGGCTAAAATATGGGATTGCTCATTCAAATTTTTGGGGTTAGGTTTTGTAGGGATATTGGGCTCAGGAGTTCATTATCTATTTGTATATTAGGTCTGTGGCCCAAGCCGATGATGAGGGGTTGTCCGAGGAGGAGAAATCTTTGTCAAAAGAGACTGTGTTAGTAAATGAAGAAGTTAGTTATGGTCATAATGGCCCAGAAAGGTGGTCCAAAGATGAATGCTTCCTTTGCTAATCAAGGCCGAGGTCAAAAGAAGTGGTATGCAGTTCAGAGGAACATCCTAGGAAATCCTGTTGGTATAAATAGAGGTTGTCCGAGGAGGAGAAATCTTTGTCAGAAGAGATTGTGTTAGTAAATGAAGAAGTTAGTTGTGGTCATAATGGCCCAGTAAGGTGATCCGAGGATGAATGCCTCCTTGGCTAATCAAGGCCGAGGTCAAAAGAAGTGGTTTGTAGTTCAAGAGAACGTTTTAGGAATCCTGTTGATATGGATAGGCATTGCAGAAACATAGGATAGGAGAAAGTCCTAAAATATCTAAGGAGAAAACTGCTATCACCGCATTAAATGCACTGCAGCTAACTCTCTGGCCGCATTAATATGGAAGTGATACCTGAACAGTGATTTTCAGCCTTACAACTACTACATGAAGATCTATGGAAGGTACTGATGAGACAAGTATCAACATCAGCCATTTGGCATGCATGTGAAGGAAAAAGATGAAAGGAGAAGAGAGTATAAAAGAAGAGGGAGGCAATGGGAGAATGGATTGAGAAACTAAGAGAAAATTATTGTAGCATCAAGAACTGACTTTGTAATCAAACTTGAAAAAAATATATAAGAACAAATCTCCTCGAATTTTGCCAAGGATGATTTTCTTCATCATAACCCTGTCTATTTACATCTTCTTGTCATATAAATCTACTTCTATATTTGTCTGATTCATTAGAGCCCAGTTTTCCAACTCATTCTCTACAAATTCATTGTTTTTGGCTTTTTGGGCTAAGTCCATCCATCTGTTAGGCTAGAGACTCAAATCTGGTCCTTATAGGTTTAAATTTTCTTTTTAATTAACAGAGACAACAAAAAGACTTTACCAGTTAAGCTAAATAAAACCTACGATTAACTTTAGATTTTTGGTTAAGTTTCTTAACACTACAATTTATAGGGTAACTCTAATATATTGTTTCTAAAATCCGAGAATTATAAAATGCATAATTTAGGGCTATAATTGAGCTAATTTCTTTATTTTTTCCAATAATGTTTGAGTTTGGCTTGATTACATCAAGCTCAAACCAAGCCTACATAAAATGTTTGAGCTCAAGCTCGAACTGGCTCAATTTGATTCATTATTCAAGTTGAGGTTGAGCTCATTATCAAGCTCTTGAGTTCAAGATTCAACATAAGTACATTATCAAGTCAATTTTAAGCATATCATCAAGCCAATTTGGTTTGGATTAGTGGTTCAAATTCCTAATTAATTAAAGGCATAGTATTATATTTCAAGTCCATATAAAGTTTATTACAAAATTTAATTTCCCGGATCCGAGTTGAAAAAAAAAAAAAAAACCAATAGTTTCCCTATCATTTACAAATTTTTTCATGAACATTTTTTTTTTTTTTTTTTTTACTTGGGTTCAACTTGTTTATTAAACAAGCCTAAAACTAAGATTCAAACTTGGCTTGTTTACAAATAAACCAACATGAATTAGCTCTTTATTGAGCTGGGCCCAAATTGTTTATAAATGACTTAGTTCATTTACAACTCTAGATGTACTGGGTGAAGCAATTATAGAGTCCATCAATCCAGTCATTCAATTACATAATTTAAGAGGTGCCAAGACTCTTCAAAATAAAGTTGTCTAAACAAATTAAAACCTTAGAAAATTATACATAGGTTAAATAAGCTAAATAAACAACTTAATTTCACTCGACTACTCACTTGAGAAAATATTTGTATTAAAAAAATAAATAAATAAAAGTTCTTATACTCCAGGGTAAGGTAACCATGATGATTATAACTAACCATGTTCTTTAGAGCACAAAAACAAGTTCTGACAAAGAAAAAGAAGCTGAAAAAGAAAAAGTCCATGACTCAATCAGAGCCTAAAGTTAATAAAGATAAGCAATTGAAGTCATACTGACGCTCACTTGCCCATATTAAAAACTAGCAGTTACTCTCACACTTTATTGTAATTTCACTGCAAATAAATAGAGTATTCAGTATTCTAATCGATCCACCATTACTTTCACAAACAGGTACACACAGTAAAGCCCATAGCCACATATAACCACACAAAAACCACACCGACTGAAGTGAGCTTCATCGTTTTTATTTTTATGTTTTTGTGGCCACAAATGGGTTCTCGCCAAATACTCACCATTTTGATTCTCGCAAACACATTGCTCTCTTTCATTACCCCAACTCACTGTTCTTCTTCTTCTAAGTCAGAGAATGTTACTGTGTCGCTGTACTATGAAACTCTGTGTCCTTACTGTGCGAATTTCATAGTGAACTATCTGGTGAAGATCTTCCAGAACGGTCTTATCTCCATTGTCAATCTCAGGATGGTCCCGTGGGGCAACGCCTGGATCAACAAATCGGACGGCTCTTTCATTTGCCAGGTCACTTCTCCATCTTCAACTTTCTTTCTTTCTTTTTCTTATTTTTTATTTCACAACAATCTTTTTCAATACTAATATGGCACGGCAAACTGTGATGGGAATGTCACTTTTACGTAGATCCACCACTGATATCACAACATGTCACACCATCTCTCTCGCTCCACCTAGAAAACCAGTGATTTTAAGCATGAGAGACAATAGTACTTAAACCAGTGGGTCATGCACGGTGCACCTACTATTCAAACTTGAGTTTCCCATTTGGGTTTTGTTTATGGTGCGTTAACAAATTCATTTTTGAAAAAAATTTATTAAGAATTGAAAAAGTTTTGATCTTTTTCCATTTTCGATAAATTTTTTTTTAAAAAAAATTGTATATTATTGTATGCTATTAAGGCACACGTTAATAAAATCATTTATTTATTTACGCATTGTATGCACTGGTAGAAGAACACGTTAAGATAATTGATAATTGATAGAAGTAGGAAATGAGAGTCACAGATTTTTTTTTCCCTTGTGTTGAAGAGTAATGAGGATTTAGTTGTTCCAATGCGCATTTCCTGATCTACTTACTTTTAGTTTTTGGTCACCTTTCATTTCGTAGTGTCAAAATCTTTTCAAGTCACTTGCAGGAGCGTTTATCAGACGGACCACCCGACAAAACCAATTCAATCCAGCCTACTTTGTGTTTTGAGTTGATTTAGTTAGTGGGTTGGGTTGCGTGGGTTCAAAAGGATAGTTTTTTCAACCCATATAACCTAACTTAAACCCACCACATATGAAAGATTATTTACGGAGTATTTTATAATTTTATGAATTAATGTTGATAAATTTGAAATTTTGCAATATAAGTTAAGCATATTATATGGGTTGTAATAATTTATAAAAAAAATTAAATAATTAATAAAAGTTCAACTTATATAAGGTATGAGAGATGTAAGCCCAGCCCATTTCGTTAAGTTAGTTTCTACACATCTAATAAATAGGGTTTAGTTAGGAATTTCACAACCTGACAAGTTTGAGTTTTGAGTTGAAAATCCCTTTAAAAAAAATAATAATGAAAAATAAGACTAGGGATTGAAAAATAAGCCTATCCAACGAGTTTAATGAAAATTTTCAGTTGTCAACTAACAATAATAATGATAATAAATAATAAATACATGCACTGAGTGCATGGTGGGCCAGTCTATAAAGAGGCCTTAAGCTGTTGGGTCCGTGGGAGCCGATTTTAGTAAGTACTCTGGGCCAGGATCTTTGTTGTGATTTGTCCACGCGTGCAAGAATTTCCAGGTAAGGCCCTGATGATTTAAAAAAAAAAAATTGTATGTAAGCCTTGAAATTAGATTTATTGTATATATTATAGAGTAATGTTAAAAGCACAAATTATTTTATAATATTTTTACAAACTGTTAATGTGACTTAGTATTTACCAAATAATTATTAGTAAATAAAAATGTGATATTAATTATGACCCAAATTAGAACTAAGAAGAATTTGCCACATCAATAATTTGTAAAAATGTTGTAAAATAGTTTGTACCGGTAGCATTAATTCCTCTGTTTAACCCTTAAAGTAGAATTGTTTTAACTAATTTTCATTTTACCATATTTGCAGCATGGGTCAGATGAATGCTTGCTGAACACTATTGAAGCCTGCACTATTATTGTCTACCCTGATGTGGTAAGGCCCCCGATATCTTTATTATAAAAAAATAAAATTAAAAACACTTGATTATATTATAGTGAGCATATCAGGCTTGTGATACTAATTCTCTTGTTGCAAAGTGAAGGAATGGGTTAAATGATATATGCAATTGTGAGAGATTGTGTTTTCTTAACTTTTTGTAGTGAACTTTGCTTGTTTGCAGTTTTGACCTATGTTTAGATTAACTTTTTGCTTATACACTTTATTATACATAAAAATTGTGAGATTTTAAAAAAATGTATATAAGCAAATAAGAAAAAAATAACTTGTGATTATGGTTTAAAATATTGTACAAAACATGTTTTTTTCTTAAGAGAACAAAGTGGAAGAGAAAGATTCGAATCTTTTTTTATTTTTGAGAAACCTTAAACCTATATTGTCCACTCCTGATAATTGTTTTTTTATCGTTAGGATTCGAATCTAAATTCTCCTAAAGTCGTAAGAAAATTAGACGATATGATTGAATTATAAGACTCTTGTCATCATGTCATGATTCATGAAAGAATGTTGCTGACCTGAAAATATTGTACAATTTGAGTCTGATTCAGGTCCGGCATTTTAGATTTATCCACTGTGTTGAGCGTTTCACCTTGGAGGGCAAGCATACGGAGTGGATCAATTGCTTTCAAAAGTCAGGATTGGGTACTGTACCCATCGATTGCTACAATAGTGGTTATGGAAATGTGGTTAGTTTCACTTGCTAGTTCTTTGATTGGTCCAGTACCATGTACCCTCTTCATTATTTCTTTTGGTTACTTTATTGTTCAAATTCATGAACTTTCTTCATTAGTTAAATTCCATATTCATATTTGATACACAGATTGAACAAAAATATGCCAAGGAAACAGCTCAGCTCAATCCACCACATAGATTTGTACCATGGGTGGTTGTGAATAATCAACCAATCCAAGAGGTTGGTCCCTTTTTGCTTTTTGATGAATATTCAATCACACAAAAAATGATCTCATCATGCAACATTCTTTTTATGAGAGATGATGTTGCATGTAACTGTTACATAAGATACCAAAGCCTTTGGTCCAACATTAGTCTTTAGGCTTTTCCTTCATTTATTTTCTTAACAAAATCTTTCTTGATGTAGGACTATGGAAATTTTGTGGCCTATATTTGTAAGGCTTACAAAGGTCCTAAACCTGAGGCCTGTAGATCAATTTCACCTATGGTTAACTCAATGGAGAAATCAAATTCTATCCAGCCAGTATGCTATGTGGATGAAGAAAGAACTTGACATCATTAACAACAGCAAATAGGATCCCAAGTTTGGTGAAAGATTCTCTGAGAAACCATGGATGAAGGAGGAGCTTTCAGTGTGACTCTAAGACATGATTTATATAATTCTACATCAGTACAAAACTTTACAGCATCATGGTGTATCACTAATGTTAATATGATGGTAATTTATTGGCTGATTGGCATGCTATGGAAAACAAATAACCTGGTTGTAGTACTCTTTTTTTTCCCTTCTTGATTTAGGTTATTTATGTGTCCTAACATGTATTTTTGTTTATAAATTTGGTTTCTAGAGAACAGCCTAAAGTTATCAAGAGCCTTGTAGCTCATTAGCATTGCTTGGTACTTGGTTATCCCATAGCGTAGAACTTGGCTTTAAAGATTTCCTTTCCTTGTGAGCCTTGTGGCTCATTAACATTGCTTGGTACTTGGTTATCCCATAGTGTAGAACTTGGCTTTAAAGATTTCCTTTCCTCGTTGTGAGCATTCTAAAAAAAAAAAAAGCCTAAAGTTTGAATACCAACATAGGACTAGTGATGATTAAGCTTTTTGAAGACTGATTCATGACTCTCCAAAATTGATATTTAGCAAAGTTATTTCAAATTGGCATGATCCCTGTATAAAGAATGAGACAAAAAGATGAAGAATGATAAAAAAGACCTATCTTTTGTCAGTTGTCAGTTGTCATCTTCTGTAAAGGGGCAATGACTGTGAAGGATTAGGTGATGAATTTTTATGCATGTGACTACTAATGAGTGGTCTGCGAGAATCTCGGTCTAAAGACTCATATAAGGTTGAAAACCTTACTTGGCACAGCCTAGAACATAAGTCACACTTGGTTGGAGGTAATTACCAACCCAAATGCAATCAGATGGATTTGATCTGGCCTCTCTCTTAACTTTTATTATGTGTAATTTAAGAAGGAAATTTTAAATTTTTTTAAAGATATACTAAGATTTTGAGCTACGGTGTCCACTTTATGGTAATTACTCTTTATCATCAAACTAGGATACTAATAGGTTTTTATTTGGTTTATGTGGGATTCAATCTTAATACGTTATTCGATGACAAGATACATTACCAATTGGGCTAATTGAAACCCACTATAAATTTTTTTTTTTTTTTTACTATTATCTAATAGATAAGAGGCATGGAATATTAATTTCCTCTTGAATTTTCTATGGTATGTACCATGACTCTTAGTATGATTATGTCCATTGTCCATTGAACATAAATGCAGAGAATGTTTCATTCATTATGAGGAAAATGAAAAGTTGTGGCATTGATGAGTTCTTTGTAATGTTTGTCTCACACGTCTTAATTCAGTAAAAATATATCAAGTTTAGCTAGCATCTTTATTGTGCACGTCTTAATTTCACAGTAAGAAATAGAAATAAACCTTTTATACAAGAAAATTAGAAAAAAAAAGTTTGAACTATCTTCCAAAAAGGTATAACATTAATAGAAATTTTTGACCTAACGTGTCACTCCTGTAAGTTTTGTCAGCAAGGAATTAAAGTCCATACCTAAGCCTGCAAATCTTTTCTTTTTGTTGAAACATTTAAAAGAAGCACTCACCATCAATCCTTCTGTCATATATGTACATAGGAATAGGAAATTTCCTCAACTCAAACTCCTCTTAATTCTTATGTTGGACCACATTGAACGAGTTCACATGAATGGTAATAGATTGTCACTCTAGATTGGCTGCAAAATTCAGTATGACCAAAGTAGTTCATGGCTGAGATCATTTCACATGTGGTGTTGAAACTACAAACTGGACTTAACATTTTAAAGAGACCAATTAATAAGATTTACAGGCTGTACATGTAGAATGTATAGGATAAGTATCATTTGAGAATGTAAACGATAAGGATCATTAAACGCAGAGCTGACTTGAGCTGGAGAATTACGGTGGAAAGGGACAGAAATCTGCAAAATGAATGGTGTAATTGTTAAAGAAATTGACCAAAAATCAAATTGTTAAGCTATTGCAGTCAGTTTCTGCTGGCCTTTTAGTCATTGAATATGAAAATAAAGCCATTGATGTCATATTACACATTCAAAAGCAACAACTTGCTCAAATTATATATACCCACACGTACCCTTCTAGAGACGATATTACTATGGTCTCAAAACAAAATGGCTTCTACCAAATTAATTTTCACGTTTGTAATAGCTTTCTTGTTGTCGTTGTTCATATCCCCTTCTCATTCCTTTTGGTCCCATCCTCCAAATGATGATGGTCTCAAGGTCTCTGCCATTGATTCTTTAAAGGTTAATCTGTCTCTCTACTATGATACTTTGTGTCAAAATTGCTCTACTTTCATCGTGGCAAATCTCACAGAAGTCTTCAACAATGATCTCATCACTATCATCAATCTCAGACTAGTCCCTTGGGCCAATGCTTACATTAATAAAACTAACAATGCCATTGTTTGTCAGGTAACATTTTCATCTCCATCTGGTTTTTGTGTTATTTTTACAAGCATTTTTGTGATACGTGCAAGGCCATTTTACCACAATGTAGTCATATTTGATTCCATGTACCTGGTAGAGTTGACTTGGCATTAGTTGGAGTTTGGAAGTTCAAAATTTTTACTTCCATTTGGTTCTGAAAAGTCTGTAAGAATAAAATTTACAAAAATAGAGACTTGAACCTTTACATGATAGTGTTATAATCAGTTGAATGGATTCTCAGCAAATCAAACTGAGAAAACTGGTTCATGAATCACCAATCTGAAGTCTCTTACACAGAGTTCCATACTTTATTCATTAGCAATATATAGGCCCTCCGTTTTTTTTTGTTAATTAACCTTTGGAATGTAATTCATTTCTGCTTATGACAAAATTTTGGAATCATATAATTCCAGCCAGGCAGATGCCACCATGCCCCACATAGTGATTGTGGCATGGCACTTCTATCAATCAAAATTTTCCATTTTACATGGACTAAATCTTGTTCAATTTTTCAACATAATTGTTGCTCGTCTGTCTCGACTTTTAATAAAAAAAATTGCAGCATGGACCTGATGAATGCTTACTAAATACTTTGGAAGCTTGTGCTATCAACGTGTGGCCCGATGTGGTAAGACTGCTTTTTACCCCTAATTACACATAAGTAAATCCTAGTACAACCTTTTGATGAATTGAAAAGACAAATTTTCAATTGAAACCTAATGTTCATATTTGTACCAATGTGGAGTACGGTTACAAAGTGTCTGTAGAGCATGTAACCAAATTTAAAGATGGTACATATTGTTTTGCAGAACAAACATTATGCTGTGATCTACTGCTTTCAGTTTCTGGCCATTGAGGGAAAACACAAAGAATGGAAAAGTTGTTTCGACACGCTGGGGTTGAATAAGACATCCGTTTTGGACTGCTATATCAGTGGCAATGGAACAAAGGTAAATTTCATCTCTTTCATTCATTATAGTTGTTTTTATTATCTATGCTTCTAAATGCTGGTTTTACTTATTTGTCGGCATTATTACTATGACCACTACTTGAGTTGTATTTATTAGCTTTAGAATAAGAAATCAATGATATGACCCACAGAGTTATTCTCTAAATAGTGAAAGGACCCCCGTGATTCACTTCAATTGTCTCTTTATTAGACTCCAAAAAGATGTAAATGACTGTTCATCTTTAAAGTGGTCTTCTTTTCTTTTCTTTTTTCTTGGCTTTTCTGGTGCTTGCAACTTGATTTTTGGATATTTGTTATTTTTCTCTTTCATTATTGAATAAATATGCATTAGGCCATGAGATATACTGCTTTTCCAACGCAGCTTCTACAAAAGTATGCTGATGAAACTGGCCATTTAAATCCACCTCATAGATTTGTGCCATGGCTGGTTGTCAATAATCAACCACTCCTAGAGGTAGTCCTATCTAAATTTTTAGCACCCCCCTTCTCTTTCTCTCTCTCATTGATTTATTGCTGTTTTTAATGCAGGACTATAAAAATTTTGCTACCTATGTCTGCAAGGCATTCAAAGGCAGTGGAGCACCTCAGGCCTGCAAATCACTTGTACATAAGAAGATCAACTAGCTAGATTAGAGGGCATATCCTATTAATTAAGTTTGCATTAAATGTAAAATAAGAATAGCAGATGTTCTTAACAGTTTCTAAAGGTAACAAAAAATTTCATGTGTAAACCTTTGTGATGGAAGCTTCAAATGATTTCCAATATAATATGAAAGAAAAATCCAGAGGCTGACCAAGAGGAATAACCTAATCATCAAATTATAATTTACTCAAATTTCATTTTGATCAGAATAGTTTCCTAAGTTCAAATGTTATAATTGACTAGTGACTATACTTCATCAAGAAGAAGTTAGTTGTTTGAGTATTCATCTCTTTTAGTTCTGTGCCACTCCTCCCTCATGTAACATAGCCACATAACATAATTCTAATTGAACCTGTTAGTTGCAGTCACACTTTTTTCTTTTAACTATAGCCACAGTTGTGCCAGACACTTACCTTTCAAGAAAGATGTTACAATAGTAATTCCATGGCTAAAGATAAACCTACTTACTAAAAGATTAAAACTTGATCCCAGAAGTGGTGGGGTAAGGGCAAGATTAAGGTAGTAAATTAAAATAACATTGTCATCAACAGGGCTTTCATCAAAAAAAAAAAAAAAAATCTGCAAATGGAATTTACAAAAATAAATAAAAGCTATGTCTTCAAATTTTGGTGAAAATAAATAAATACGAAATAAAAGGAAAAAAATATGTAAATTACTTTATAGTATCCTTTTGTTGAGGACTTTAAGAGCATGAAATTTTAACTTTATATATTTCATCTTACCGTTAAGACTTTATAATTTAATATTTTATAGAGGCAATTTCTTCTACTCTATGAGAGAGGGAAAAAAACAAGGACAAAATGGATCGAAGTGGACCAAAATGGACCAAACTAGATTGAATGGACTGAAGTGAACCAAACAGACAAAATTGGATCAAAATTGATTGAAGTGGACTAAAATGGGCCGAAATTGACCAAAATGCTACACTAATGTGGTTTAACAGAAGCATAGCTTGTCAATTGAAACCACAAAGAGATGGTATTTCATGGAAAAAAATGGGTGGTCTAAAGCTTAACATGCGGAAATGGAATTGCATTAGTGCATTAGTTGTCTAGTAAACTGATTTGGTTAGTGCACTAGTTGTCTGGCAACCTTATAATTAATGAAGGGTTTAATTCATTTTTTGACGTGCATTTGCACGCTTTGCTTTAATTAAGGTAGTAGAAGTAATGTTGGTTCCAATTAGCTCAACTGGTAAAACCTCTGAAGGTTGTATAAGAGATCTGGTAAAGCGTAACATACTGAAATGGGTGGTCTAAAGCGTAACATACCGAAATGGAATTGCATTAGTGCATTAGTTGTCTGGCAAACTGATTTGGTTAGTGCATTAGTTGTCCGGCAACCTCATAATTAATGAAGGAGTTAATTCATTTTTTGATGTGCATTTGCACCCTTTGCTTTAATTAAGGTAGTAGAAGTAATGTTGGTTTCAGTTAACTTAACTGGTAAAGTCTCTAAAGGTTATATAAGAGATCTACGATTTAATCCTTGCCGATACTAAAAATTAATTGGTGTCTTGGTTTGATGACAAAGAGATATCATCAGGAGTGGATACCATAGATTGAAACTCTCTCTAAAAAAAAAAGAGTAGTAGAAGTAGATGGATCACAGACAACTATTCAAATCTATGCTACATTATTACCGAGCCCCAACCACAAACTCAAAAATTACCAACTAAAACAATAAATAGAGAGCATCACTATTAGTCATCACTCACAATTGTATTATAATTTTATAATTTTTTTTTTATGGATATAATTCTATAACTTGATTAGTTCAATTAAACTGTGAAAAAATGGCCAAAGGCCTTGTAGCTGAATTGGCACCTCCCTATACACAAAGTGCTTAAGAGTCTTGGAGGGAGGGAAAGGGTTTGAGTCGTGGGGTTAGTAGCATATTGTAATTTTTTTTAAAAAAAAAAAAGAAAGGGTTTGAGTCGTGGAGTTAGTAGCATATTGTAATTTTTTTTTTTTTTTAAAATGAGAAAAAGTGGTAGACACTTTCATAATTAAGAGGAATTATAACATAAGTGGGTACTTCAAGCTGCTATATGCATGTCCATGCTACATGGGAGCTAGGCATAAATGTGCTAGGCTTTCCAAATTGGCTCATCTTAAAATTTTCTCCTTCATTGTTCTAAATTCTCCGCTGTTCATGTCAATTCCTCCATTCTGTTCTGCTGACTATCATAGCAACAGAGATTGAGCTCCACCGCAACCTCCAAATGCTAAGTTGTCTTTAAGCAAAACTCCAAAGCTCAACCTGACTTTGTACTATGATTCACTGTGTCCATCTAGCAGGGATTTCATCATAAAGGACCTAGTGAAAGTATTTATGATTACCTAGTGATAGTATTTATGGAGGACCTAATCAACATTGTCAACCTCCGGCTTGTCCCATGGGAAAATGCTCTTATTGTAGAACCCAACAAGAACATAATTTGCCAGGTCACATTTTGATCTTCATTTTTTTTTTCCTCATGCATTTAATAATGTACTTAAGATTTATGATTAGGACACTTTCTCAAGCATTTAAGCCTATGTGTTTTTGGTATTAATGTTTTGCAGCATGGCCCAGATGAATACAACCTGAATGCTATAGAGGCCTTTGCCATTAACATCTGGCCAGATGTGGTAAAACCTGCTCTCTTCCAGTCTTCCTCAATTCTCTTAAAAATACATCATACAATCTATAGTTGCACTGTTATCAAGTTTTAGTTAATAAATTGCTAGCATAACATGTATAACTAGCCTAAACTGTTGCAAATAATATGAACTACTAAGATACAATGAATTGTAACTCTAATGCAGAAGCAACATTTCAAGTTCATCAAGTGTGTTGAGAATCAAGACTCTGAAGGAAGGCAAATAGGGGAAAACACATGGAAATCTTGTTGTCAACAACTGAGTTTGAGTCCAAGACCTGTTTCAGATTGCTACAATAGTGGCCTTGGGAGAGAGGTAAAGTATCATCAGGTTATCAGATTATGTTATGGTTTATTGAATTAGATTCATTAGTGAGAAACCTCTAATATATCGATATGCAGCTTTTACTACATCATGCTGATGAAACAAATCATCTTAATCCGCCTCATACATTTGTACCATGGTTGATCTTGGATAACCAACCATTGTACAAGGTTAGCTTTTAATCTCTCTGTCACACATGCGCACACATTCATGCTAATTCTTTACTTCTGGATGCAGGACTTTCAAAAACCTTGTCACCTATGTTTGCAAGGCTTACAAAGGCCACCTTCAAATAAAGGCTTGCAAATCACTTCCAGAAGAGATCAACTTAGATGAGAATGCCAATTCAATCCAACCACTGTCTAATGCTAGTGAAGCAAAGAAAATGCATGGGTCACAAATAGCTTCATAAATGCAACATATGAAGATGGAACCTCCGGCCTAATTCAGATATGGTTCTACATCACCTTCTGCTCTGTCAATCATGGCTGGTCTGCTACTATTATAACAATACCTTGCCAGCTTGTTTATGGTGTTTAGATGGATATATAGCAAGCTTGTGAGAAGAGGGAACTACTGTTTTTATGTCATAGTGGATGTACTTATGGCTCTACTAGAAATGGGTTATATGTAACTTTGGTAAGCCCTAAGAATCTCCCTGTACTAATTGATAGTTATAATATAATCTTCAGTTACAGAACTCATTAAATTGAAACT
Source organism: Quercus suber (assembly GCF_002906115.3). Classification (NCBI taxonomy): domain Eukaryota; kingdom Viridiplantae; phylum Streptophyta; class Magnoliopsida; order Fagales; family Fagaceae; genus Quercus; species Quercus suber. The sequence continues at coordinate 421,838 of NW_027069854.1, read as the reverse complement.
ATAAATCTAGGGACAATTTTTCACATGACCTATTATAATTGACGCATAATAAATTGATATCAAAGATACATCCATGTGAAAATGATGTTGCTCTAGTCACAACTTACTACCTTAACAATTGTGAAGAAAGTTGTCACCCTAACATTACTCAAATTTAAATTACATGCCTGACTCCAAATGAGAAGAAAACTAATTAATCAATTGAATGACATACCCTACAAACCAAAGACATCAAACAACAAAAAATTTTTTACAAACATGTCGTCAACAAACATGCCATTTATATCTTTGCTAGCTTGGTATGTCATGTGAACACCTTGCTTGGAGAATTCTAGCAAGTTTGCAACAAATCTTGTCAGTCACAGCATAATGAAATTGTCATAATAAGATCCTTTAAATTTCTTAGGATGACTCCACCATAAAGTTCTTAATATCCTATCCGTTAGTTTGGAAATAATTATATTAGATGTTATCATGTCTTCAACATTTTAGAAAACATCAACCATCACCATTTTAGTTTCTATTTAAATTATTGATGATGTGACAAAATCCAATCCTATATTTTCAAGATAAATGGATAAAATTTTAAGATTCCATAGTAGAGTTGCCCTAATAACTCTAGAGAATACTAATTCATTCCCATCCAATCACAATACAATAGAGATGCAAGCAATGGTTATGGTGGGATTGTAATGATGGTAACTAGACAATGCTTGTTGTGGAAATTAGAAGTGACAACCTTAACACCAAAAAATAGTGTATCATAAGTATGGCTAATCTCACTTTATTTTATTCTTAATCAAAATTGTCTGTAGCACTTAAAACTAGAATAATACATTTCCACAAAACATGACTACGTTTCTTCAACAAAATACAAGTGGAAACTGAAACTAAAATTCCTCCTGCAGGCACCAGAACCATTCTAGAATAAACACTGGAAAATATGGCTCTATAATAACTTATTACAAACACAAACCTAACTAAAGATTACAAATGCAGTCCCTAAAAATATCAGACAAAAAGTTCTAAAAGGAGTTAGCACACTATATTACACATACTGTCTGAAAGGAAGAATGTCCAATATCTATCACGAACTTATCATTTTCCAAATGCCATTACATGCATCAACAGGATCTATCTTTGTCAGGTCAAATTCAAACCTCTCAACCACCTTTTTCTCCCTATCCACAATATCTGCAATTGATAAGGTTTAAGGAGAACATAGTTGTTACAATATTAGGCAGCCTTGAATCTGAAAATAGCCCATGCAAAAGAAAGTCTATCAAATGAAAAAAATAATGGCAAACCACGATAAAAGGATACGGCCTGAAATTTTGGACTGATCATCTAAGTTTGGAATAATATTTGTGACAGAAGCATACAATGAAAGCATCCTCCTGCAAGACAACACAAAAATGTTTCATTTTTGGATTTCTGGAACTCAACTGTTTGTCTCTTATTCACAGAGAGAGAGAGAGAGAGAGAGAGAGAGAGAGAGAGATCATAAAAAAAATACAACAAAAGATTCAGAACAGATTTTCATGGGCAATATGATACAACCCTCAATTTCATTTTATAAGAATAATAAATTGTTGAGTGCTGCAAAAGATCCCAATATTCCTCAACCAGAAAACTTCTAAGGGCACGCCAGTGGTACTAAGTAACACTAGGCCAGCTGTCTTCTAGCTTTGTCAAAAACTAGAGAACATCTAAGCTGTGTTTCATCTTTCATATGAGTTAATTTGAGCAATATTTTGTGAATCTGAAACATCCCCTAGTGGGATAAACTAAGTCTGTCAAGAATCACACAAGAAAAAGTTCCTAAAAAGGTATCTAAATGAAAAGTCTGCCTTGGAAATTTTTTTTTTAAAGACAATTGGGCTTTGAAAAAGCCTTTTCTATTCCATCACAATTGCTCTTTTGCTTGCATTGATCATTCAAGCACCAAAATGTTTTGTAAAATATGAACAGATGTCATATCTAAAAATGAACATAAAAAGACAGAACAAAACCATTGACTTAAACATGAAGATTCATGAAACAAACAACATAACTAGTATAGGCTTATAATTATGACTAGAAGTTATCACTGTCTCTCTAAAAGACAAGAAGATCCAACCACACAAAGACCCAATTGCCAACTCTTGTGTGGTCTTGTTGTAAGAGCATGGACTGCCTTGAACCAAATCTCTAAAATGTTGGACAAAACTATTATAACATATTCAAAAAGTAAAGTTCATGAACCTAAATTAGGGTGTAAAATCAAAAATTCATAAAGACAAGAATATCTCAAACTTAATTCACTTTATAAGATTCCAATATTTGCCAAGCTTAGTATCTGTTGGAACAGTTTATTTAGTTGAAACTGAAAACTTTTTGCTGAAAGTATAGAAAAAATGTCAAAAAATAAGTTGAATAATACAGTAGAACTCATAAATAGTATCAAAAAGTGCAGTAGGGCTCATGAATAGTAACATAATAAGCTGAAAGTGGAGATAAGCTGAAAAATTCAGCTCATCCCAAACGCACACTTTCAATAGTTAAACCAACCTTGCTGACTTGTTATGTTAGTGTGTTTGGATGAGTTCATCTGTCTATTTTGTTCCATTTGCAAAAGCACAGTTGTGCATTGAAAAAGGTGATGCTTTAAAGACAGTACATTCTGTTTTAAGAGTGAAAATAAGCTCATCCAAGCAAATGCTTACACATAAAGATGTGACAGCAATTGTTAGAGATTTAGAAAGCCTTAGCAATGATGGCCTACAAAACTTGACACTGATAAACAAACACAATTGCTTTCTCAAGACATTAATGTTAGATACTTAAACAAATAAGCACTCAAGAATTAGTTAGTTTTATTTTTATTTTTGCTAGAATCTCACTGTTACTCTTACCATTCTGAGTAAGAATACATACATGTATGAAATTCTCATGATGCCATAAAACAAGAAACATATACTTACTCTGCCCTCATCTCATCCTGCTCAAGTTTCTTTAGAGCTTGCCTTCGTTCTTGAAGGGGAATACTTTGGAGTTCCAGATCATTAATCTCATTGTTTATCCTTGTGTTGTATGAAAAACAAAGACTTGATAATCAACACCATCAAAATAAAACCAATTATCTAAAAAAAACTCACAGTTAAAATTGACAATATACTTATCTAAGCTCATCCATAAGCAAATGTTCTTTCTCCATTTCCACTTCCAATTCTTTCTGAAGGAGGTCAATTTCTGCATCTGCAGCAACCTCAGATTTGGCCTCCTCTGTCTTCTTCTTGCATACATCTATTTTTTTCTGATAATCTGCTTCATACAAGAAAAGGTAAACTGTATGATATAGCAACAACGGGATCTAAATTCAAATGAACAGGACTTGTATACAAGCAATTGAGATCCATCCTGTTAGCTAAAGTGAAAACCTATACCTCAGCGCATGATGCTGACTAGCATGGAAACAAAACAATTGTCAAAATGCTTATTGCTTGAAAGCCCATCATATTTTCAACTTATTCATCTTAAATCATTTTTAAAGCAAACTAAACTACACACTAACATCTTATACTCAACTACATCTTTACAAAACCCCCAGATCAAACTTAAAATAATATAAGCCCAAGTTGAACCATTCATTACAATTTCCAATTCTGTCAAGTCAGAACAAAGGGTTTCTTTGTCTATATTCTCAAAGCCCAACTAATATGCTCAAAACAACACCCCCACTCCTAACAATCAAAAATATTTACAAGCTTTAGAGGTTAGGATGAAAAATTTTAAGAGAAAAGATATAGAACATAGTGGAGGGTGTCCCAACAGGTGTGTGTGAGATTCACCGATCGAGAAAACATAATGAGAAACAGATATAATAGAAGATCTTCAATAAAATAAGAAAGAGTTTATCACGGCCCATGAGCTTCAAAGGATAAAGGAAACCAATTCAACTGCCTTGGAACAACAAAACAAAAAGCGTCAAACAAAACCCACCCCCACCCCCCGGGGAAAAAAATGGGGAACCTTCTGTCCTATATCTTACTATGGAGCAATCTGTTAATTCCTCTTTTGCTATGAATCATATCAAAGTGAGCTCCATATGCGCACACTATCACAAAAATCCATCTTTCTGAAATTTCTGTAAGTCCTCTACTGTCAGTACACACTATGATAGTGCATAGCAACTAGAATTGAACACAAAAAGAAGCCTCAATAATTCTTCTAACATTACAACTATTAAACTGCCCAATTCTCCCAAAAGCTTATATTGTTAGGAAATTGTGAATTTAATCATTTAACAATAACCATGTTAAGCTTAACTAGGAATTGTAGTGTACTAGGCAAGCCCAAATTCCTTCCATTTTTTTGGGTGACAATTCGATATTTACAATTTGTTTGGGGGTTATTGAACCATTGACGTCTCTATTGAAATCACTAAGAAGTGTCAATTAAGCTACAATGCTCTTGGGCCTTGGCAAACACATCTTCCTTTATCAACTCATATTTTACTTTCCATTGCTTAAATTATAAGTCGAAAACAGACTAACATTACTTTCACATAGACTCATTACTAACACTGCTTTCATTAGCACCAATCCCTTCATGACACCTCAGCATTTATGAAAATTATTGTTTCACCGTACTTATTATTGATTTATAAAATATAATCACAAAGGAAAAATAAAATGCAAAAAGATTATTTTTTATTAAAAAAATAATAAATAAAATAAAATGAAAATTGAAGAACTGGACCTTGGAGTGAACTCTGGAGCTGATTGAAATCAGAGTCACAAGAAGAGCGAAGTGACTTGGAATGTTCTAGACACTGCGTGAAGCTGTTGATGTCCCTCTTGTCCTTCAGAACTCGAACGAGGTCGTCACTGTACGCTATCAGCTGCTCCACGTCCACGTTTTTTGAAGAATCACCCATTTTTCCTAAGAATGTGATTGCCTAGGGTTTCAGATTTTTCCTTTCCGAGTTGAAATTGAATTTCAAAAAGAAAAGAGAGGTAAAGCTTATTGGGTTGTTGTTCGAGTAAAGTGAGAAAAAATGGGATTGCTTTTTTGGATTTGGATTTGGATTTTGGGGCGGAAATTGAAATCGTTTTTTTGCGGGAAAGCGAGGAAATGGGAGGGAAGGAATTTGTGGAAAATGATTTGAATAAATAAAAAAAATGGAATATTAATTGCGAACGAAAATCATAAGTAGGATCTAAAATGAAGCCGTTTTGGTTTAAGGTTAGATAATATAAGTTGTTTACTTTCTTTCCGAGGTCGATATGTCCGAGTGGTTAAGGAGACAGACTCGAAATCTGTTGGGTTATGCCTGCGCAGGTTCGAATCCTGCTGTCGACGCTTCTGCTATTTTTTGCTTTGCTTTCTCTATCTGCAAATTTAGTGCAACATTGGCATTAATGCTTTTCCTTTCTTTCTTTTTTTGGTAATTTGTAAAAATAAATAAACTGTAACCGTCATCTGATGTCTAATTGTTCATCCTTCAAGTGTATTTCTCATCTTTCTCATATTTGCATTACATTTTATTCAAATTTATCTCTATGATATATTTGTTGATGGATTGATTTTATCTCTCTTGTTTTACCAATTGGATGAAGGAAACTATCATCTGATGTCTAATTGTCTATCCTTCAAGTGTATTTCTCATATTTGCATTAGATTTTATTCAAATTTATCTCTATGATATATTTGTTGATTGATTGATTTATCCTTTTTGTTTTACTAATTGGACGGAGGAAACCATCAGGCATCATTTGATGTCTAATTGTCTATCCTTAAAGTGTATTTCTCATATTTGCATTATATTTTATTCAAATTTATCTCTATAATATATTTGTTGATTGACTGATTTTATCTCTCTTGTTTTACTAATTGGATGAAGGAAACCATCAAGCATCATCTGATGTTTAATTGTCTATCCTTCAAGTGTATTTCTCATATTTGCATTATATTTTATTCAAATTTATATCTATGATATATTTGTTGATTGATTGATTTTATCTCTCTTGTTTTGCTAATTGGATGAAGGAAACTGTACAGGCTAAAGATCCGAGGCTCAAAAGATAGTTGAGCTTAGGTCAAGGCCCGTCACAACTAATTTATAAAGATGGGTGTTCAGACCAATAGTTTGATTGCTCTACAATAATCCTAGCTCAAATAAGAAAATATGGCAAGAGATTAACACACAAATTGTTAATTAAGGATAAAAATATCCAACTTATAGTCCTAAGAATGGCCGAGGAAACCTTTTACACTCAAGAATATACAAATGTGAGTATTATGTTTTCTTATATCTGAGATCTGATCCTTATTCACTGGGGATCTCTTCCCTTTTATAGTGCTCTTACTTCAATCTCGACCCTCCACATATAAGGTTGTTGATTCTCCATCAATATACATGTATCACCCCTCTTTTTAAGGCCATGCTGAGTAAGTTATAAGATGTGCTAGCACTATTCATGTGTCATTTAGCCATAAATGTGGTTGGCATGGTTGGTGTAGTGTATTCAATACGGAGGTGATGATTGCTTTTTTGAGATTCCTCTTCTTCTTATCCACACTGGCTAACACCACCTTCCTCGAATCATAACCTTTGCCCTTGTGCCAGTTCTCTCTAACTTTCATATGGCTACTCTCGTCCGAGCACCTTCCTCAGGCAAATTGCTTCCTTGGCCACATATCTCTTTTTGGTTTTTCTTAGGCTTACTTGGAATCGAGGGGTTTATGGTTGGGCCTTCAGACTCCTCGGATCAAGCCCAATAGGGCTAATCTTTCTAGCCTCCCATAGAAATAATAAGAGATTAAATTTAATAAGAATGTAGTGTAAAATACCCACTTACACTCTTTAATAAAATATTGATATGTTATATTTTTTCAAATGATGACAGCCTAGTGACCAAGACACATGATAACAACCCATTAAAAACTAATAGTCTAAAGCATGGTTTTAAAAAACTAGACCAGTCAAAGAACCAAAAAAGAGGCTGGTTCCCAATTTAACCCAATTCTTGACCAGTTTTTTTTTTTTTACTAGTTTTCACAATTTAGACAAGACCGTTTCTCGATCTAGTTCCCAATCAATCTGGTTCAATTTTAAAACAATGATCTAAAGTATAAACAAATATTGTATTAATGTACTGTTTGTTTCGACATTAACATTTTATGAAAAATGATTTTTTTTTTATTTTATTTACATTTTCTAAAACTACTATTTTATTTTCTTATGTCTAGTAGCTCCCTTAAAATGAGTTAAAAAACTATTTATTGACTTTCCTTATTTAACTTCACATGAAATAGAATTGTTTTCTTATTTAGTTTAGCATGAGATATAATTGTTTTCAATAAAATTTTAGTTAAAAACAATTTTATCTCATATCAAGCTAAATAAGAGAGGTTAAGAGATAGATAAATAGTTTTTATTTGACTTTTTTTAATACTACCAAATATAGGAAAATACAAAAAATTAATTCACATAAGATTTTCTATTGAAACAAGAGTAGTATAAGAAAACAAACAAAACCAATAAAATAAAAATACTGCCGAACCCCTGCTCGGCTGCTCCAAACTCAACCACTGTAGACTCCACTTTTTCTCATCCACGAGAGCCTCATCAAAATTAGAATCACATTGTTCCTCTCGCTCTCAGTAGCATTCTTTAAGTTCAACACCCCCATATTCTTCCAAGTTCCCAAGGATCACCCTATTCATAATCACGTTTTTATTTATTTATTTATATTTTATTTTTTCTCTCATTTGCTGCGAATCCCCTTTCTCTCTACTTAACCTCAACCTCTCATGTCATGTCCCAAGCGAGAGTTGTGGGGGGTTTTAGCGTGGGCAAAAGTAATTCAACCAGCACGGCAGCATGCACAATGGTCGAGACTATTGGGTTTGTTTTATGGTAGGGTATGGTGGACGGTGGTCAGTGATAGTTGTTGCCTTGTTGGAAACTGGTACAGATTGGGTGAGGTTTTATTTTATTTTGTCGAGATAATTAGTCCGAACTCTTTTCCCCTAACTCCCAAGCATTTGTGTATAAAAAAGTGCTAATTTAGTTGCAATGTATTTGGCGATTGGGTGAGGTTGATAATAGTATTGTGACTGTTCCAATCAAAAATAACATAGCCACATAACATAATTCTAATTGAACCTGTTAGTTGCAGTCACACTTTTTTCTTTTAACTATAGCCACAGTTGTGCCAGACACTTACCTTTCAAGAAAGATGTTACAATAGTAATTCCATGGCTAAAGATAAACCTACTTACTAAAAGATTAAAACTTGATCCCAGAAGTGGTGGGGTAAGGGCAAGATTAAGGTAGTAAATTAAAATAACATTGTCATCAACAGGGCTTTCATCAAAAAAAAAAAAAAAAATCTGCAAATGGAATTTACAAAAATAAATAAAAGCTATGTCTTCAAATTTTGGTGAAAATAAATAAATACGAAATAAAAGGAAAAAAATATGTAAATTACTTTATAGTATCCTTTTGTTGAGGACTTTAAGAGCATGAAATTTTAACTTTATATATTTCATCTTACCGTTAAGACTTTATAATTTAATATTTTATAGAGGCAATTTCTTCTACTCTATGAGAGAGGGAAAAAAACAAGGACAAAATGGATCGAAGTGGACCAAAATGGACCAAACTAGATTGAATGGACTGAAGTGAACCAAACAGACAAAATTGGATCAAAATTGATTGAAGTGGACTAAAATGGGCCGAAATTGACCAAAATGCTACACTAATGTGGTTTAACAGAAGCATAGCTTGTCAATTGAAACCACAAAGAGATGGTATTTCATGGAAAAAAATGGGTGGTCTAAAGCTTAACATGCGGAAATGGAATTGCATTAGTGCATTAGTTGTCTAGTAAACTGATTTGGTTAGTGCACTAGTTGTCTGGCAACCTTATAATTAATGAAGGGTTTAATTCATTTTTTGACGTGCATTTGCACGCTTTGCTTTAATTAAGGTAGTAGAAGTAATGTTGGTTCCAATTAGCTCAACTGGTAAAACCTCTGAAGGTTGTATAAGAGATCTGGTAAAGCGTAACATACTGAAATGGGTGGTCTAAAGCGTAACATACCGAAATGGAATTGCATTAGTGCATTAGTTGTCTGGCAAACTGATTTGGTTAGTGCATTAGTTGTCCGGCAACCTCATAATTAATGAAGGAGTTAATTCATTTTTTGATGTGCATTTGCACCCTTTGCTTTAATTAAGGTAGTAGAAGTAATGTTGGTTTCAGTTAACTTAACTGGTAAAGTCTCTAAAGGTTATATAAGAGATCTACGATTTAATCCTTGCCGATACTAAAAATTAATTGGTGTCTTGGTTTGATGACAAAGAGATATCATCAGGAGTGGATACCATAGATTGAAACTCTCTCTAAAAAAAAAAGAGTAGTAGAAGTAGATGGATCACAGACAACTATTCAAATCTATGCTACATTATTACCGAGCCCCAACCACAAACTCAAAAATTACCAACTAAAACAATAAATAGAGAGCATCACTATTAGTCATCACTCACAATTGTATTATAATTTTATAATTTTTTTTTTATGGATATAATTCTATAACTTGATTAGTTCAATTAAACTGTGAAAAAATGGCCAAAGGCCTTGTAGCTGAATTGGCACCTCCCTATACACAAAGTGCTTAAGAGTCTTGGAGGGAGGGAAAGGGTTTGAGTCGTGGGGTTAGTAGCATATTGTAATTTTTTTTAAAAAAAAAAAAAAGAGAAAAAGTGGTAGACACTTTCATAATTAAGAGGAATTATAACATAAGTGGGTACTTCAAGCTGCTATATGCATGTCCATGCTACATGGGAGCTAGGCATAAATGTGCTAGGCTTTCCAAATTGGCTCATCTTAAAATTTTCTCCTTCATTGTTCTAAATTCTCCGCTGTTCATGTCAATTCCTCCATTCTGTTCTGCTGACTATCATAGCAACAGAGATTGAGCTCCACCGCAACCTCCAAATGCTAAGTTGTCTTTAAGCAAAACTCCAAAGCTCAACCTGACTTTGTACTATGATTCACTGTGTCCATCTAGCAGGGATTTCATCATAAAGGACCTAGTGAAAGTATTTATGATTACCTAGTGAAAGTATTTATGGAGGACCTAATCAACATTGTCAACCTCCGGCTTGTCCTATGGGAAAATGCTCTTATTGTAGAACCCAACAAGAACATAATTTGCCAGGTCACATTTTGATCTTCATTTTTTTTTTCCTCATGCATTTAATAATGTACTTAAGATTTATGATTAGGACACTTTCTCAAGCATTTAAGCCTATGTGTTTTTGGTATTAATGTTTTGCAGCATGGCCCAGATGAATACAACCTGAATGCTATAGAGGCCTGTGCCATTAACATCTGGCCAGATGTGGTAAAACCTGCTCTCTTCCAGTCTTCCTCAATTCTCTTAAAAATACATCATACAATCTATAGTTGCACTGTTATCAAGTTTTAGTTAATAAATTGCTAGCATAACATGTATAACTAGCCTAAACTGTTGCAAATAATATGAACTACTAAGATACAATGAATTGTAACTCTAATGCAGAAGCAACATTTCAAGTTCATCAAGTGTGTTGAGAATCAAGACTCTGAAGGAAGGCAAATAGGGGAAAACACATGGAAATCTTGTTGTCAACAACTGAGTTTGAGTCCAAGACCTGTTTCAGATTGCTACAATAGTGGCCTTGGGAGAGAGGTAAAGTATCATCAGGTTATCAGATCATGTTATGCTTTATTGAATTAGATTCATTAGTGAGAAACCTCTAATATATCGATATGCAGCTTTTACTACATCATGCTGATGAAACAAATCATCTTAATCCGCCTCATACATTTGTACCATGGTTGATCTTGGATAACCAACCATTGTACAAGGTTAGCTTTTAATCTCTCTGTCACACATGCGCACACATTCATGCTAATTCTTTACTTCTGGATGCAGGACTTTCAAAAACCTTGTCACCTATGTTTGCAAGGCTTACAAAGGCCACCTTCAAATAAAGGCTTGCAAATCACTTCCAGAAGAGATCAACTTAGATGAGAATGCCAATTCAATCCAACCACTGTCTAATGCTAGTGAAGCAAAGAAAATGCATGGGTCACAAATAGCTTCATAAATGCAACATATGAAGATGGAACCTCCGGCCTAATTCAGATATGGTTCTACATCACCTTCTGCTCTGTCAATCATGGCTGGTCTGCTACTATTATAACAATACCTTGCCAGCTTGTTTATGGTGTTTAGATGGATATATAGCAAGCTTGTGAGAAGAGGGAACTACTGTTTTTATGTCATAGTGGACGTACTTATGGCTCTACTAGAAATGGGTTATATGTAACTTTGGTAAGCCCTAAGAATCTCCCTGTACTAATTGATAGTTATAATATAATCTTCAGTTACAGAACTCATTAAATTGAAACTATAAATCTAGGGACAATTTTTCACATGACCTATTATAATTGACGCATAATAAATTGATATCAAAGATACATCCATGTGAAAATGATGTTGCTCTAGTCACAACTTACTACCTTAACAATTGTGAAGAAAGTTGTCACCCTAACATTACTCAAATTTAAATTACATGCCTGACTCCAAATGAGAAGAAAACTAATTAATCAATTGAATGACATACCCTACAAACCAAAGACATCAAACAACAAAAAAATTTTTACAAACATGTCGTCAACAAACATGCCATTTATATCTTTGCTAGCTTGGTATGTCATGTGAACACCTTGCTTGGAGAATTCTAGCAAGTTTGCAACAAATCTTGTCAGTCACAGCATAATGAAATTGTCATAATAAGATCCTTTAAATTTCTTAGGATGACTCCACCATAAAGTTCTTAATATCCTATCCATTAGTTTGGAAATAATTATATTAGATGTTATCATGTCTTCAACATTTTAGAAAACATCAACCATCACCATTTTAGTTTCTATTTAAATTATTGATGATGTGACAAAATCCAATCCTATATTTTCAAGATAAATGGATAAAATTTTAAGATTCCATAGTAGAGTTGCCCTAATAACTCTAGAGAATACTAATTCATTCCCATCCAATCACAATACAATAGAGATGCAAGCAATGGTTATGGTGGGATTGTAATGATGGTAACTAGACAATGCTTGTTGTGGAAATTAGAAGTGACAACCTTAACACCAAAAAATAGTGTATCATAAGTATGGCTAATCTCACTTTATTTTATTCTTAATCAAAATTGTCTGTAGCACTTAAAACTAGAATAATACATTTCCACAAAACATGACTACGTTTCTTCAACAAAATACAAGTGGAAACTGAAACTAAAATTCCTCCTGCAGGCACCAGAACCATTCTAGAATAAACACTGGAAAATATGGCTCTACAATAACTTATTACAAACACAAACCTAACTAAAGATTACAAATGCAGTCCCTAAAAATATCAGACAAAAAGTTCTGAAAGGAGTTAGCACACTATATTACACATACTGTCTGAAAGGAAGAATGTCCAATATCTATCACGAACTTATCATTTTCCAAATGCCATTACATGCATCAACAGGATCTATCTTTGTCAGGTCAAATTCAAACCTCTCAACCACCTTTTTCTCCCTATCCACAATATCTGCAATTGATAAGGTTTAAGGAGAACATAGTTGTTACAATATTAGGCAGCCTTGAATCTGAAAATAGCCCATGCAAAAGAAAGTCTATCAAATGAAAAAAATAATGGCAAACCACGATAAAAGGATACGGCCTGAAATTTTGGACTGATCATCTAAGTTTGGAATAATATTTGTGACAGAAGCATACAATGAAAGCATCCTCCTGCAAGACAACACAAAAATGTTTCATTTTTGGATTTCTGGAACTCAACTGTTAGTCTCTTATTCACAGAGAGAGAGAGAGAGAGAGAGATCATAAAAAAATACAACAAAAGATTCAGAACAGATTTTCATGGGCAATATGATACAACCCTCAATTTCATTTTATAAGAATAATAAATTGTTGAGTGCTGCAAAAGATCCCAATATTCCTCAACCAGAAAACTTCTAAGGGCACGCCAGTGGTACTAAGTAACACTAGGCCAGCTGTCTTCTAGCTTTGTCAAAAACTAGAGAACATCTAAGCTGTGTTTCATCTTTCATATGAGTTAATTTGAGCAATATTTTGTGAATCTGAAACATCCCCTAGTGGGATAAACTAAGTCTGTCAAGAATCACACAAGAAAAAGTTCCTAAAAAGGTATCTAAATGAAAAGTCTGCCTTGGAAATTTTTTTTTTAAAGACAATTGGGCTTTGAAAAAGCCTTTTCTATTCCATCACAATTGCTCTTTTGCTTGCATTGATCATTCAAGCACCAAAATGTTTTGTAAAATATGAACAGATGTCATATCTAAAAATGAACATAAAAAGACAGAACAAAACCATTGACTTAAACATGAAGATTCATGAAACAAACAACATAACTAGTATAGGCTTATAATTATGACTAGAAGTTATCACTGTCTCTCTAAAAGACAAGAAGATCCAACCACACAAAGACCCAATTGCCAACTCCTGTGTGGTCTTGTTGTAAGAGCATGGACTGCTTGAACCAAATCTCTAAAATGTTGGACAAAACTATTATAACATATTCAAAAAGTAAAGTTCATGAACCTAAATTAGGGTGTAAAATCAAAAATTCATAAAGACAAGAATATCTCAAACTTAATTCACTTTATAAGATTCCAATATTTGCCAAGCTTAGTATCCGTTGGAACAGTTTATTTAGTTGAAACTGAAAACTTTTTGCTGAAAGTATAGAAAAAATGTCAAAAAATAAGTTGAATAATACAGTAGAACTCATAAATAGTATCAAAAAGTGCAGTAGGGCTCATAAATAGTAACATAATAAGCTGAAAGTGGAGATAAGCTGAAAAATTCAGCTCATCCCAAACGCACACTTACAATAGTTAAACCAACCTTGCTGACTTGTTATGTTAGTGTGTTTGGATGAGTTAATCTGTCTATTTTGTTCCATTTGCAAAAGCACAGTTGTGCATTGAAAAAGGTGATGCTTTAAAGACAGTACATTCTGTTTTAAGAGTGAAAATAAGCTCATCCAAGCAAATGCTTACACATAAAGATGTGACAGCAATTGTTAGAGATTTAGAAAGCCTTAGCAATGATGGCCTACAAAACTTGACACTGATAAACAAACACAATTGCTTTCTCAAGACATTAATGTTAGATACTTAAACAAATAAGCACTCAAGAATTAGTTAGTTTTATTTTTATTTTTGCTAGAATCTCACTGTTACTCTTACCATTCTGAGTAAGAATACATACATGTATGAAATTCTCATGATGCCATAAAACAAGAAACATATACTTACTCTGCCCTCATCTCATCCTGCTCAAGTTTCTTTAGAGCTTGCCTTCGTTCTTGAAGGGGAATACTTTGGAGTTCCAGATCATTAATCTCATTGTTTATCCTTGTGTTGTATGAAAAACAAAGACTTGATAATCAACACCATCAAAATAAAACCAATTATCTAAAAAAAACTCACAGTTAAAATTGACAATATACTTATCTAAGCTCATCCATAAGCAAATGTTCTTTCTCCATTTCCACTTCCAATTCTTTCTGAAGGAGGTCAATTTCTGCATCTGCAGCAACCTCAGATTTGGCCTCCTCTGTCTTCTTCTTGCATACATCTATTTTTTTCTGATAATCTGCTTCATACAAGAAAAGGTAAACTGTATGATATAGCAACAACGGGATCTAAATTCAAATGAACAGGACTTGTATACAAGCAATTGAGATCCATCCTGTTAGCTAAAGTGAAAACCTATACCTCAGCGCATGATGCTGACTAGCATGGAAACAAAACAATTGTCAAAATGCTTATTGCTTGAAAGCCCATCATATTTTCAACTTATTCATCTTAAATCATTTTTAAAGCAAACTAAACTACACACTAACATCTTATACTCAACTACATCTTTACAAAACCCCCAGATCAAACTTAAAATAATATAAGCCCAAGTTGAACCATTCATTACAATTTCCAATTCTGTCAAGTCAGAACAAAGGGTTTCTTTGTCTATATTCTCAAATCCCAACTAATATACTCAAAACAACACCCCCACTATTAACAATCAAAAATATTTACAAGCTTTAGAGGTTAGGATGAAAAATTTTAAGAGAAAAGATATAGAACATAGTGGAGGGTGTCCCAACAGGTGTGTGTGAGATTCACCGATCGAGAAAACATAATGAGAAACAGATATAATAGAAGATCTTCAATAAAATAAGAAAGAGTTTATCACGGCCCATGAGCTTCAAAGGATAAAGGAAACCAATTCAACTGCCTTGGAACAACAAAACAAAAAGCGTCAAACAAAACCCACCCCCACCCCCCGGGGAAAAAAATGGGGAACCTTCTGTCCTATATCTTACTATGGAGCAATCTGTTAATTCCTCTTTTGCTATGAATCATATCAAAGTGAGCTCCATATGCGCACACTATCACAAAAATCCATCTTTCTGAAATTTCTGTAAGTCCTCTACTGTCAGTACACACTATGATAGTGCATAGCAACTAGAATTGAACACAAAAAGAAGCCTCAATAATTCTTCTAACATTACAACTATTAAACTGCCCAATTCTCCCAAAAGCTTATATTGTTAGGAAATTGTGAATTTAATCATTTAACAATAACCATGTTAAGCTTAACTAGGAATTGTAGTGTACTAGGCAAGCCCAAATTCCTTCCATTTTTTTGGGTGACAATTCGATATTTACAATTTGTTTGGGGGTTATTGAACCATTGACGTCTCTATTGAAATCACTAAGAAGTGTCAATTAAGCTACAATGCTCTTGGGCCTTGGCAAACACATCTTCCTTTATCAACTCATATTTTACTTTCCATTGCTTAAATTATAAGTCGAAAACAGACTAACATTACTTTCACATAGACTCATTACTAACACTGCTTTCATTAGCACCAATCCCTTCATGACACCTCAGCATTTATGAAAATTATTGTTTCACCGTACTTATTATTGATTTATAAAATATAATCACAAAGGAAAAATAAAATGCAAAAAGATTATTTTTTATTAAAAAAATAATAAATAAAATAAAATGAAAATTGAAGAACTGGACCTTGGAGTGAACTCTGGAGCTGATTGAAATCAGAGTCACAAGAAGAGCGAAGTGACTTGGAATGTTCTAGACACTGCGTGAAGCTGTTGATGTCCCTCTTGTCCTTCAGAACTCGAACGAGGTCGTCACTGTACGCTATCAGCTGCTCCACGTCCACGTTTTTTGAAGAATCACCCATTTTTCCTAAGAATGTGATTGCCTAGGGTTTCAGATTTTTCCTTTCCGAGTTGAAATTGAATTTCAAAAAGAAAAGAGAGGTAAAGCTTATTGGGTTGTTGTTCGAGTAAAGTGAGAAAAAATGGGATTGCTTTTTTGGATTTGGATTTGGATTTTGGGGCGGAAATTGAAATCGTTTTTTTGCGGGAAAGCGAGGAAATGGGAGGGAAGGAATTTGTGGAAAATGATTTGAATAAATAAAAAAAATGGAATATTAATTGCGAACGAAAATCATAAGTAGGATCTAAAATGAAGCCGTTTTGGTTTAAGGTTAGATAATATAAGTTGTTTACTTTCTTTCCGAGGTCGATATGTCCGAGTGGTTAAGGAGACAGACTCGAAATCTGTTGGGTTATGCCTGCGCAGGTTCGAATCCTGCTGTCGACGCTTCTGCTATTTTTTGCTTTGCTTTCTCTATCTGCAAATTTAGTGCAACATTGGCATTAATGCTTTTCCTTTCTTTCTTTTTTTGGTAATTTGTAAAAATAAATAAACTGTAACCGTCATCTGATGTCTAATTGTTCATCCTTCAAGTGTATTTCTCATCTTTCTCATATTTGCATTACATTTTATTCAAATTTATCTCTATGATATATTTGTTGATGGATTGATTTTATCTCTCTTGTTTTACCAATTGGATGAAGGAAACTATCATCTGATGTCTAATTGTCTATCCTTCAAGTGTATTTCTCATATTTGCATTAGATTTTATTCAAATTTATCTCTATGATATATTTGTTGATTGATTGATTTATCCTTTTTGTTTTACTAATTGGACGGAGGAAACCATCAGGCATCATTTGATGTCTAATTGTCTATCCTTAAAGTGTATTTCTCATATTTGCATTATATTTTATTCAAATTTATCTCTATAATATATTTGTTGATTGACTGATTTTATCTCTCTTGTTTTACTAATTGGATGAAGGAAACCATCAAGCATCATCTGATGTTTAATTGTCTATCCTTCAAGTGTATTTCTCATATTTGCATTATATTTTATTCAAATTTATATCTATGATATATTTGTTGATTGATTGATTTTATCTCTCTTGTTTTGCTAATTGGATGAAGGAAACTGTACAGGCTAAAGATCCGAGGCTCAAAAGATAGTTGAGCTTAGGTCAAGGCCCGTCACAACTAATTTATAAAGATGGGTGTTCAGACCAATAGTTTGATTGCTCTACAATAATCCTAGCTCAAATAAGAAAATATGGCAAGAGATTAACACACAAATTGTTAATTAAGGATAAAAATATCCAACTTATAGTCCTAAGAATGGCCGAGGAAACCTTTTACACTCAAGAATATACAAATGTGAGTATTATGTTTTCTTATATCTGAGATCTGATCCTTATTCACTGGGGATCTCTTCCCTTTTATAGTGCTCTTACTTCAATCTCGACCCTCCACATATAAGGTTGTTGATTCTCCATCAATATACATGTATCACCCCTCTTTTTAAGGCCATGCTGAGTAAGTTATAAGATGTGCTAGCACTATTCATGTGTCATTTAGCCATAAATGTGGTTGGCATGGTTGGTGTAGTGTATTCAATACGGAGGTGATGATTGCTTTTTTGAGATTCCTCTTCTTCTTATCCACACTGGCTAACACCACCTTCCTCGAATCATAACCTTTGCCCTTGTGCCAGTTCTCTCTAACTTTCATATGGCTACTCTCGTCCGAGCACCTTCCTCAGGCAAATTGCTTCCTTGGCCACATATCTCTTTTTGGTTTTTCTTAGGCTTACTTGGAATCGAGGGGTTTATGGTTGGGCCTTCAGACTCCTCGGATCAAGCCCAATAGGGCTAATCTTTCTAGCCTCCCATAGAAATAATAAGAGATTAAATTTAATAAGAATGTAGTGTAAAATACCCACTTACACTCTTTAATAAAATATTGATATGTTATATTTTTTCAAATGATGACAGCCTAGTGACCAAGACACATGATAACAACCCATTAAAAACTAATAGTCTAAAGCATGGTTTTAAAAAACTAGACCAGTCAAAGAACCAAAAAAGAGGCTGGTTCCCAATTTAACCCAATTCTTGACCAGTTTTTTTTTTTTTACTAGTTTTCACAATTTAGACAAGACCGTTTCTCGATCTAGTTCCCAATCAATCTGGTTCAATTTTAAAACAATGATCTAAAGTATAAACAAATATTGTATTAATGTACTGTTTGTTTCGACATTAACATTTTATGAAAAATGATTTTTTTTTTATTTTATTTACATTTTCTAAAACTACTATTTTATTTTCTTATGTCTAGTAGCTCCCTTAAAATGAGTTAAAAAACTATTTATTGACTTTCCTTATTTAACTTCACATGAAATAGAATTGTTTTCTTATTTAGTTTAGCATGAGATATAATTGTTTTCAATAAAATTTTAGTTAAAAACAATTTTATCTCATATCAAGCTAAATAAGAGAGGTTAAGAGATAGATAAATAGTTTTTATTTGACTTTTTTTAATACTACCAAATATAGGAAAATACAAAAAATTAATTCACATAAGATTTTCTATTGAAACAAGAGTAGTATAAGAAAACAAACAAAACCAATAAAATAAAAATACTGCCGAACCCCTGCTCGGCTGCTCCAAACTCAACCACTGTAGACTCCACTTTTTCTCATCCACGAGAGCCTCATCAAAATTAGAATCACATTGTTCCTCTCGCTCTCAGTAGCATTCTTTAAGTTCAACACCCCCATATTCTTCCAAGTTCCCAAGGATCACCCTATTCATAATCACGTTTTTATTTATTTATTTATATTTTATTTTTTCTCTCATTTGCTGCGAATCCCCTTTCTCTCTACTTAACCTCAACCTCTCATGTCATGTCCCAAGCGAGAGTTGTGGGGGGTTTTAGCGTGGGCAAAAGTAATTCAACCAGCACGGCAGCATGCACAATGGTCGAGACTATTGGGTTTGTTTTATGGTAGGGTATGGTGGACGGTGGTCAGTGATAGTTGTTGCCTTGTTGGAAACTGGTACAGATTGGGTGAGGTTTTATTTTATTTTGTCGAGATAATTAGTCCGAACTCTTTTCCCCTAACTCCCAAGCATTTGTGTATAAAAAAGTGCTAATTTAGTTGCAATGTATTTGGCGATTGGGTGAGGTTGATAATAGTATTGTGACTGTTCCAATCAAAAAAAAAAAAAAATAGTATTGTGACTGTTACGACGTGGTATGTGACTAATTAAAATTTGATTCGAGGGTTTTAATGAGGTTTGAATTGTTTGTAATGAGGCTTATGCTTGTTACTACACAAAAATGGATGTGGTATTGCTTGATTAGATGGTGTATGCTATGAATTTTACACTATATTCTTATTAAATTCATACTCAAATAATAAATAGGGTTTACAAGTATTACTCCAAATTTATCTCAAATTAAATACACTTGTTCATTCCTTTTTTTGACATAGACATTTAAGTGTTTATAATTGTGAATGTATAAATTCATGTTAGATAATCATTTATCATTTATATATATATATATATATATATATATATAATACAAGCAATTGAGATCCATCCTGTTAGCTAAAGTGAAAACCTATACCTCAGCGCATGATGCTGACTAGCATGGAAACAAAACAATTGTCAAAATGCTTATTGCTTGAAAGCCCATCATATTTTCAACTTATTCATCTTAAATCATTTTTAAAGCAAACTAAACTACACACTAACATCTTATACTCAACTACATCTTTACAAAACCCCCAGATCAAACTTAAAATAATATAAGCCCAAGTTGAACCATTCATTACAATTTCCAATTCTGTCAAGTCAGAACAAAGGGTTTCTTTGTCTATATTCTCAAAGCCCAACTAATATGCTCAAAACAACACCCCCACTCCTAACAATCAAAAATATTTACAAGCTTTAGAGGTTAGGATGAAAAATTTTAAGAGAAAAGATATAGAACATAGTGGAGGGTGTCCCAACAGGTGTGTGTGTGATTCACCGATCAAGAAAACATAATGAGAAACAGACGTCTCTATTGAAATCGCTAAGAAGTGTCAATTAAGCTACAATGCTCTTGGGCCTTGGCAAACACATCTTCCTTTATCAACTCATATTTTACTTTCCATTGCTTAAATTATAAGTCGAAAACAGACTAACATTACTTTCACGTGGACTCATTACTAACACTGCTTTCATTAGCACCAATCCCTTCATGACACCTCAGCATTTATGAAAATTATTGTTTCACCGTACTTATTATTGATTTCTAAAATATAATCACAAAGGAAAAATAGAATACAAAAAGATATTTTTTATTAAAAAAATAATAAATAAAATAAAATGAAAATTGAAGAACTGGACCTTGGAGTGAGCTCTGGAGCTGATTGAAATCAGAGTCACAAGAAGAGCGAAGTGACTTGGAATGTTCTAGACACTGCGTGAAGCTGTTGATGTCCCTCTTGTCCTTCAGAACTCGAACGAGGTCGTCACTGTACGCTATCAGCTGCTCCACGTCCACGTTTTTTGAAGAATCACCCATTTTTCCTAAGAATGTGATTGCCTAGGGTTTCAGATTTTTCCTTTCCGAGTTGAAATTGAATTTCAAAAAGAAAAGAGAGGTAAAGCTTATTGGGTTTTTGTTCGAGTAAAGTGAGAAAAAATGGGTTTGCTTTTTTGGATTTGGATTTGGATTTTGGGGCGGAAATTGAAATCGTTTTTTTGCGGGAAAGCGAGGAAATGGGAGGGAAGGAATTTGTGGAAAATGATTTGAATAAATAAAAAAAATGGAATATTAATTGCGAACGAAAATCATAAGTAGGATCTAAAATGAAGCCGTTTTGGTTTAAGGTTAGATAATATAAGTTGTTTACTTTCTTTGCGACGGTCGATATGTCCGAGTGGTTAAGGAGACAGACTCGAAATCTGTTGGGCTATGCCTGCGCAGGTTCGAATCCTGCTGTCGACGCTTCTGCTATTTTTTGCTTTGCTTTCTCTATCTGCAAATTTAGTGCAACGTTTGCATTAATGCTTTTCCTTTCTTTCTTTTTTTGGTAATTTGTAAAAATAAATAAACTGTAACCATCATTTGATGTCTAATTGTTCATCCTTCAAGTGTATTTCTCATCTTTCTCATATTTGCATTACAGTTTATTCAATTTATCTCTACGATATATTTGTTGATTGATTGATTTTATCTCTCTTGTTTTACTAATTGGATGAAGGAAACCATCATCTGATGTCTAATTGTCTATCCTTCAAGTGTATTTCTCATATTTGCATTATATTTTATTCAAATTTATCTCTATGATATATTTGTTGATTGATTGATTTTATCTCTCTTGTTTTACTAATTGGATGAAGGAAACCATCAGGCATCATCTGATGTTTAATTGTCTATCCTTCAACTGTATTTCTCATATTTCTCATATTGCATTATATTTTATTCAAATTTATCTCTATGATATATTTGTTGATTGATTGATTTTATCTCTCTTGTTTTGCTAATTGGATGAAGGAAATTGTACGGGCTAAAGATCCGAGGCTCAAAAGATAGTTGAGCTTGGGTCAAGGCCCATCACAACTAATTTATAAAGATGGGTGTTCAGACCAATAGTTGGATTGCTCTACGATAATCCTAGCTCAAATAAGAAAATATGGCAAGAGATTAACATACAAATTGTTTATTAAGGATAAAAATATCCAACTTATAGTCCTAAGAATGGCCGAGGAAACCTTTTACACTCAAGAATATACAAATGTGAGTATTATGTTTTATTATATCTGAGATCTGATCCTTATTCACTGGGGATCTCTTCCCTTTTATAGTGCTCTTACTTCAATCTCGACCCTCCACATATAAGGTTGTTGATTCTCCATCAATATACATGTATCACCCCTCCTTTTAAGGCCATGCTGAGTAAGTTATAGGATGTGCTAGCACTATTCAGGTGTCATTTAGCCATAAATGTGGTTGGCATGGTTGGTGTAATGTATTCAATGCGGAGGTGATGATTGCTTTTTGAGAAATTTCCTTTTCTTCTTATCCACACTGGCTAACACCACCTTCCTCGGATCATAACCTTTGCCCTCGTGCCAGTTCTCTCTAACTTTCATGTGGCTACTCTCGTCCGAGTACCTTCCTCAGGCAAATTGCTTCCTTGGCCACATATCTCTTTTTGGTTTTTCTTAGGCTTACTTGGAATCAAGGGGTTTATGGTTGGGCCTTTGAACTCCTCGGATCAAGCCCAATAGGGTTAATCTTTCTAGCCTCCCATAGAAATAATAAGAGATTAAATTTAATAAGAATGTGGTGTAAAATACCCTACTTACACTCTTTAATAAAATATTGATATGTTATATTTTTTCAAATGATGACAGCCTAGTGACCAAGACACATGATAACAACCCATTAAAACTAATAGTCTAAAGCATGGTTTTAAAAAACTAGACCAGTCAAAGAACCAAAAAAGAGGCTAGTTCCCAATTTAACCCAATTCTTGACCAATTTTTCTTGGTTTTTTTTTTTTAACTAGTTTTCACGATTTAGACAAGACCGTTTCTCGATCTAGTTCCCAATCAATCTGGTTCGATTTTAAAACAACGATCTAAAGTATAAACAAATATTGTATTAATGTACTGTTTGTTTTGACATTAACATTTTATGGAAAATTATTTTTTTTATTTTATTTACATTTTCTAAAAAACTATTTTATTTTCTTATGTCTAGTAGCTACCTTAAAATGAGTTGAAAAACTATTTATTGACTTTCCTTATTTAACTTCATATGAGATAGAATTGTTTTTCTTATTTAGTTTAGCATGAGATATAATTGTTTCCCATAAAATTTTAGTTAAAAACAATTTTATCTCATATCAAGCTAAATAAAAGAAGTTAAGAGATAGATAAATAGTTTTTATTTGACTTTTTTTAATGCTACCAAATATAAGAAATTACAAAAAATTAATTCACATAAGATTTTCTATTGAAACAAGAGTAGTATAAGAAAACAAACAAAACCAATAAAATAAAAAGACTGCCGAACCCCTGATCGGCTGCTCCAAACTCAACCACTGTAGACTCCACTTTTTCTCATCCACGAGAGCCTCATCAAAATTAGAATCACATTATTGTTCCTCTCGCTCTCAGTAGCATTCTTCAAGTTCAACACCCCATATTCTTCCAAGTTCCCAAGGATCACCCTATTCATAATCACGTTTTTATTTATTTATTTATATTTTATTTTTTCTCTCATTTGCTGCGAATCCCCTTTCTCTCTAGTTAACCTCAACCTCTCATGTCATGTCCCAAGCGACAGTTGTGGGGGGTTTTAGCGTGAGCAAAAGTAATTCAACCAGCACGGCAGCATGCACAATGGTCGCGACTATTGGGTTTGTTTTATGGTAGGGTATGG
Organism: Quercus suber; assembly: GCF_002906115.3. Lineage (NCBI taxonomy): Eukaryota > Viridiplantae > Streptophyta > Magnoliopsida > Fagales > Fagaceae > Quercus > Quercus suber. The sequence continues at coordinate 398,057 of NW_027069854.1, read as the reverse complement.
TGGACGGTGGTCAGTGATAGTTGTTGCCTTGTTGGAAACTGGTACAGATTGGGTGAGGTTTTATTTTATTTTGTCGAGATAATTAGTCCGAACTCTTTTCCCCTAACTCCCAAGCATTTGTGTATAAAAAGGTGCTAATTTAGTTGCAATGTATTTGGCGATTGGGTGAGGTTGATAATAGTATTGTGACTGTTACGATGTGGTATGTGACTAATTAAAATTTGATTCGAGGGTTTTAATGAGGTTTGAATTGTTTGTAATGAGGCTTATGCTTGTTACTACACAAAAATGGATGTGGTATTGCTTGATTAGATGGTGTATGCTATGAATTTTACACTATATTCTTATTAAATTCATACTCAAATAATAAATAGGGTTTACAAGTATTACTCCAAATTTATCTCAAATTAAATACTCTTGTTCATTCCTATTTTTGACATAGACATTTAAGTGTTTATAATTGTGAATGTATAAATTCATGTTAGATAATCATTTTTATATATATATATATGTATAAAATACAATTTAAGTGGTAAACAATCTTATTTAATTTATAATAAATATTAAGAGTTGTCAATTGACGTAAATGTCATTGGCACTAGCCAATTATGTTTAGCTGTTTACTTACTTATTTTATTGATTCAGTTCAACTCATTTGAAATATATGTCATTTTATAAGAGGAAGGTGAGGGATGAGGTATTTGGTTCAAAATCTACCTGATGCAAATATTATTTACAAATAACAAAAAAGCAAAATCTCAATATGTTATGAACATGTACATTACATCTTAATGCACATCAAAATGAGTATCCTTTTCTTTAGTACTCCATAGGTTCTAACTATGATTGATTTCACGAGGAAGAACGAAATAGAAAATGAAAGAGAAATAGGAAGAAAGAAACATTTTTTTCTTTTAAGATATTTAATTGTTTGGAGGAAATCATAGCAAAAAAGAAAAAGAAAAAGAAAAAAGTCTTCATGGTGGGCTTTACAGCATTTAAAAGTAAAAAACCTAAACACAATTATTACCTCTAATCATTGTTTAACTTGCTCTTAGCGGCCCTTTTTGTAAGAATGAAAAATTAAAATTATTTTATTATTCAGCTTATTTTTGGTACTATTCATGGATCTCACTGCACTTTTTGACACTATTCATGAGCCTTGCCGTATTATTTTAACTAACTTTTATATTTATTTATAGTACTTTCAGTAATAATTTTTCAATTTCAATAAAATAAGTGGTATCCAAATACACCTTTAATCTAAGACAAAACAAAACAGCGAACCTAGAGGGAAAATGACTACCTCACTCTTCAATTTTTTATCCAACAAGTAAAAGGCATATGTCAATTGTCCCTCATCCTTTTCCTCAGACCCAAACACAATGTTAGGAAAATGTCCCCGTCGGATTAAGAAAAAGAGTAGGTTAATATTGAGCATTGACATCAATTTTTCAAGAAAAAGAAAGTTAAGGTAAATAGTAAGTAACTCAGTTTTTTTTTTTCTTTTTTTCTTTTAAAATAAAAGTAATTCACAAAAAGAAAATTAAATTAAATAGCAAGTAGCTTAGTTATCTAACTATACTTTTGTTCAATTGAATTATCTAGATTTCAAATTGATTCAATTTAGACATTTTTTTTCAATTCTATTAAGAAAAATTGTCGCTAAATATATAATTAACTAATAAAGAAAATTAGAAAAAAAAAGTTCTCACATAAAAAAACTATAAAATATTTATAGTAATTTTATAGAGTTTTTTTATGTGAAAAACTATTTTCTTAATAATAATGTTATAACAAAATTGATTTAAATTAAATAAATTTGAAACTTAAAAAAAAAAATTTTGAAAAGTAAAATATTCAATTGAATAAAAGTAAAATAAAAAGACTGAAATAAATTTTAATTAAATTTAAGACATGTACCCTTAAAAAAATAAAAAAATAAAATAAATAACACACTAAACCCCATCCACAACTAGACTGAAATGCTCCAAACACCCAAACAAGGAATCTCATCACTTTTTTTCACGCCCCCACTCAACTCTCTCTCTCTCTCTTATATATATCTCTAACTCTCTTTCTCTCTCACACCAAAGAGAAATGAAAACGGAACTGAACAACACCATCGCCATCGCATCTTAGCTCAGAATCCAGAGCCGTGAAACCCTAACCAAAACCAAAATCCAACACTGCACGCAAAAGAATCCCTCAACGATCGCTTCCTCACAGTCCACTAGGTATCTTCTTTGCTTCCTTCTCTATCTTTTCTTCTTCTATTATTTATTATTTTTTTCAAAAAAAATGTTTATATAGTTTTTAACGTGTTTGGCTATTAGATCAAGGTTCTGTGTTTATTTTCCGAGAAAAATCGACGATTTTCCCGAGAAAATTTGATTTGTTTTTGTTATAATGAATATGAAATTGTCTGCGGGCAGTTCAAACTATATGCTTCCTAGAAAGAGAGGTGTGGGAGGAGAGGTCGAAACGAAGCAAGAAGGAGAAGGAGTTGAAACGACGACGTCGCATCAGATCATTTCCATCGAGACGACCTTGACGAAGAAGCATTGCGCTGTTGCGGCGACCACCACCACCACCACCACCACCACCACAGAGAGGAACAACACTAAGGGAAACGACAACGACAACAACAACAACAACAACAACAACAAAGCGATCAGCGAAAGCGGCGACACATCGGCATCGGCTGCAGACGAACCTTCCATCATGGCTTTAGGCAATGGAGCTTCGACTGATATCGATGAGGATCTCCACAGTCGGCAGCTCGCGGTTTATGGACGCGAGACGATGCGGCGGCTATTTGCATCTAATGTTCTTGTTTCCGGGATGCAGGGCCTCGGCGCCGAGATTGGTATGTAAAAGCTAACGGATTATAGTTTAATCTCAATGCTTGAATTCAATGGTTGCTAGTGCTTTGTAGTGTTAGTATTAGGCTATGTTACGACACACGAATTACAATAGTAGTTGTGGTGTTGCATAGTCTTCATAGAAACTGGTATGTACAAAATAACGGGTTTGAGACTTTGAGTTGAATCTCAATCTTTAAATTCATGGTTGCCAGTGCTTATTAGTTGTGTTAATATTAGGCTATGTTAGATTTACATAAACTATCATGAAAACTGAAGTTTATGAATGTTGCAGCAAAGAAACTTGTACTGGGATGCAGGGTCTCTGTGTCAAGATTGGTACGTAAAATTGACGGAGTTTAGTTTAATATCGATCTTTAAATTCATTGTCGCTGATGCTTTGTGTTTGTATTAGGCTATTTTACAGTGACATGAAGTATATTTGATTGGCATGCAACGACAGTGATGGTTGTGATATTATGTGATCATCATAAAAACGAAATTTGTTTTTGGGAGGGATGCAGGGTCTTTGTGCTGAGATTGGCATGAAAAATTAACAAATTTTAGTTTAAAATAGCTGATACTTTTAGTAGTGTTCTATATATTTCAATGACATACGATGATACTAATTCCAAGAGCCTTGTAGCTCAATTGATGGGCATCTCCTTATGTTTTCAATGGATACATTCAGGGTTCAAATCCCTCTCCCTGAACTATCAAATTATCAAAATGGCATGCAATGATAATAATGGTTGTGATATTTCACGTTTGTCATAAAAATGGGGTTTATGAATGTTGCAGCAAAGAACTTTGTTTTCCAGGATGCAGGGTCTCCGTGCTGAGATTGGTATGTAAAAGAACGGGGTCTAGTTTACTCTCAATCTTTGAGTTCACGGTTGAGGATGCTTATTAGTAGTGTTAGTTTTTGACTACGTTAAATGATGTAAAGTTGTAAACTATATATATTTAAATGAAAATAATAGTTATGATATTGCGTGGGCATTATAAAAATTGGGGTTTATGAATGTTGCAGCGAAGAACCTTGTTCTTGCTGGTGTGAAGTCTGTGACGTTGCACACGTTTGTCATAAAAATGGGGTTTATGAATGTTGCAGCAAAGAACTTTGTTTTCCAGGATGCAGGGTCTCCGTGCTGAGATTGGTATGTAAAAGAACGGGGTCTAGTTTACTCTCAATCTTTGAGTTCACGGTTGAGGATGCTTATTAGTAGTGTTAGTTTTTGACTACGTTAAATGATGTAAAGTTGTAAACTATATATATTTAAATGAAAATAATAGTTATGATATTGCGTGGGCATTATAAAAATTGGGGTTTATGAATGTTGCAGCGAAGAACCTTGTTCTTGCTGGTGTGAAGTCTGTGACGTTGCATGATGATGGCTTTGTGGAGTTGTGGGATTTGTCTGGAAATTTCATTTTTTCTGAGGATGACATGGGGAAGAATCGTGCCCTTGCTTCTGTCCAGAAATTGCAAGAGTTGAATAACGCAGTGGTCATTTCTACTTTGACAAGTGAATTGACTAAGGAACAACTTTCAGATTTTCAGGTAATGCATTTGAGTTATTTAAACACTTGTTGGTTAAGGAAATTGCGTATGAATGGGATGCTTAGCTTTCATTGCTATTACCTCATGTCTGGAACATTATAAAAAATGGTTTAGTGGTATGCCTTGATGCAGTAAAGAAAATTAAGTTAAAATGTTAAGAAACAAGAAAATTATTATTAAAATTGTAGCATTGATTAATAAAAAAATCATGCCAAGAGAATTCACACCACATAATATGCTAACATCGCAGAGTATGAAACTTGGTAAGACATTTGATAAATCAACATCTAGCGAGAATACAACGATTTGTCGAAGACATTGGGTTCGAATCAAGGGAATCAAGGAAAACAATTGTACCTGAGAAGAAAGAAATCGTCGAAAATTTTACTAACGACTAATATTGATGGAAGTATTTAAAATTTTCATTTTATCTGGTGTGAAGTTTCTTTACTTGTCATTTTATTGAGTTGTGAAAGTACAAAGTCCTCTAAATTAGGAAAATTCCAAACCCAATTAAATTAAGATTCATAAAATTTGGGAAACAATTGTAAAGATTTATTTGTTTTTAATTGAATAATCCATAAATAGAAAGAAAGATCATCTCTATGTTGTTTGTCTGGCAGTTCAAGCAAAAGCAAGATTGCAAATTTATATAGGTAATGCAAAACTCAGCAAAATCCTAATGCATGAAAGATGTCTTTGAATGGTCTTCATAAGTAACAAAACTATTGTCAGATGTGACTGAGTGTTTGAAATTGACATAGTAGTACAAATATAATAAATGAAATGAAAGCTGTATGGATATTAAAGAATAGTTAAAGGTCTTGGTCACCTTTTCTTGATTGGTAATATATATGCTTACATAACAATAATAAAGTTTCTTCGTCTGTAGAGAAATTCAAGGCACACACCAAGTTCACAGCACATACACAGTTATCAAATATCTGATCCATGTGATTTAAGACTAGAAACCAAGTTTTGTTATGGTCAAATCCCTATTTCTAGGAGTGTTCCCCTTGGCTTTAATACTCCAAAAGCAACCATCAAAATCATATTTTGTACAATATAGATAAATGGGTATTCATAGGAAGATTTTTTAGAATTTTCTAAATTGCACTATATGTATCTTTGAAAAACTGACATCTGAAAAGATTATAAGGGTGTCTTGTTAAACACAAATTTGCCCCAAATTTTCATGGAAAAAAAAAAAAATGCAATTATTCCTTTTTATTCCAAATGAATCCATGAATTTTCTATTAAATTATTCCAATATTTTATTCCTAGAACAATGGTTGGGCATCTATCAACTTCAATGTTGGAAGGAGATTTTTTTTTTTTGAACATATACCTGTATGGATTGGACCTATTGCACCAATATACCAACAAAGGTGGGATCCATGTCTATATTCTCATTTCTCATCATCTTTTTTTATTTTTGATAATCATATTTTGGGATTAAATTATTCTCACCCAATGATTCTATATATTTGGTGATGCCTTGACGGTGCAAAGTTGGCTTTTGATTGAGTCATAAAGCACAGACAAATTGGGGTCCCATATCTTATGCTAAGTTTTTTGTTTGTAGTGTTTAGACTGTTAGAGGGAACTTGGGTCCAAAGAGTCAAAAAGTTTGAGACCCCCCATTCTTTTCTATTATACTCTTTCATTTATTAAAAAGTTTTTAGTGTCCTGTTACCCCCAAAAAAAAGAAAAAAGAAAAAAAAGAAGTTTGTAGTGTCCTATAAAAAATGAAAAAGAAAAATTTATAGTGAAAGGTAGTGGTCCAATTTTAATTGCTTCATCTGCAGATATGATTTATGTGATTTGATGAATACAACACCTTTTCCTTTTCCTTTTTATTTTTAGAAAAGATGAATACAACATCTAAAGCTCAACTTAACAAAAGTATTGGTGGGTTGGTGAATTACCCTTTGTTTTATCCGTCAATTTCTATATCAGTCGTTTTCGACTTTTTGTTGTCCTAATAAATCCTAATTGTGGCTAAAAGAAATTGTAAAAAATTGGAGAAAAAGAGAGTATAGAAAGTGAAGCACTGCCTTTTGAAGAGAAGAGTTTCCAATTTCTGAGAAATTATTCAATATTCCAATTAGGCCATACACAAGATCTGTTTAATATAAGTAAATCAGTATGAGTTTTAATAACTTTAAAGACCCGTTGAAATTAGACATTCATATATCTAAATTTTCCTTAACTAGGTTCATAGCGTATTTCTCTTAATATTGTTCCATCCTCAGAGAGGTTGGACCTAAGTGATGGCAAGTGCCCTCTGTTCAATTGACTTATTGTGGGTACCTAAAAGCCACATTTCCTAGATCCTGCAGAAGCGAGAACATTGAGCGCTGGGTACAAATTCTTTTATTGTTCCATCCTCGGGTTGGTACCTCTAAAAAATTAAAGCCATTCCTTACAGAATTATATGTGCATGTAGATGGATGGATGGTAGAAAGAGAGTTCAGCCAACATTGATAGGAATTAACCATTTTTTGACATATCCATCTTTCAGTCTTTGTTGTTTCATTTTTCAATATGTATTATTTGTAACATAAGTCAACATACAGTGTCTTGAAAATAAGGTCAATGAATTCAAAGAGGATTATAAACAAATAGAGTCGGTGACTTAATAGGCACTACTAAACTTGACCCAGCCCTGGTGAGAAAAATAACTTCTCTTGAACATCTCTTTCTAGTTATGAGATGCAAACAGCAAGGGTGGGAGAGTTCAAACCAATTACACAGACATCATATATATGAAACTACTACCACTAAGCTGCAAGTGGTAATGGCTTCAACAACAACAACAACAACAACAAAGCTTTAGTCGCAAATTTTTAGGGTTGGTTATGGATCCTCAACAAATTAGTTAGGGTTGGGCACATGGATAAATAGATTTAAAATTCTCCAATAAATAACTTTCATTGAATAAATGTTTAGAATACATGAACCATAGGCCAAACAATTGACTAGAACTGGTCAGATATTTCCTTGGTCATTGTCCAAGGTGATGTCTAGTCTGGTTAAAACTATAAGTTCAATGATTCTTGGAGTCAGTTACGTTGGAAATGACAGACCACAGTCAAAGAGGGGTAAATGTGGACATGTCTAGTAGTGTTTCAGCTCTTTCTAGATATTTATATCAGCCAGATAAACGTTCTAGCTTGTAAAATTTGCTTGTTATCTGTAGCATCTGAGATTATTCTTTCATCAGGTTAGTGCTACTTGTAATAGTTGCGTTAGTGTGTTTGCTTATGAGTATGTGAAATGAATTTATGTTTGTTCTTTAACTCCTAGATGGACGTAGTAGCTGCATTTTTTTTTTCAACATGATTTCCACAAAAAGTAATTCGAATCTTAAGAGAGATGTATGTGCTTTGATTCTGACAAATACTATGCCTGTCTTTGGCATTTGAATTTCTACAGGTGGTAGTTTTTACAGATATTAGCTTGGAGAAAGCAATTGAGTTTGATGATTACTGCCGTAATCATCAACCTCCAATTTCCTTTATAAAATCTGAAGTACGAGGCCTTTTTGGTAGTGTGTTTTGTGACTTTGGCCCTGATTTTACGGTATTTGATGTGGATGGTGAGGATCCACATACAGGCATAATTGCGTGTATTAGCAATGACAACCCCGCTCTTGTATCCTGCGTTGATGATGAGAGGCTTGAGTTTCAGGATGGTGACCTGGTTGTGTTCTCTGAAGTCAATGGAATGACAGAACTAAACGATGGAAAGCCAAGGAAGGTTAAGAATGCAAGACCCTACTCATTTGCCATTGAGGAGGACACCACACAGTATGCTGCATATGTGAAAGGTGGCATTGTCACACAGGTGAAGCAACCTAAGATGTTAAACTTTAAGCCGTTGCAAGAAGCACTAAGGGATCCTGGTGATTTCCTTCTAAGTGACTTCTCCAAGTTTGATCGTCCACCCCTCCTACACCTGGCATTTCAAGCGCTTGATAAATTTATATTGGAGTTTGGACGCTTTCCTGTTGCTGGATCAGAGGATGATGCTCAGAAGTTCATTTCTCTGGTTATTGGCATCAATGATACCTTATCAGATGGGAGGCTTGAGGCAATTGACCAAAACCTTCTTCGTCATTTTGCATCTGGTGCTAGGGCTGTGCTGAATCCCATGGCTGCAATGTTTGGTGGTATTGTTGGACAGGAAGTTGTGAAGGCTTGCTCTGGGAAGTTTCATCCTCTTTTCCAGGTCAGTCACATTAGTTGGGGATTGGTTCTGAGTGGATCTAGAAACTTGATAGATTGATAATTTGGTCTAGTTGAAGCTTAGCTTTGTCTAGACTATGGATTGGGGTGCTCAACTGATTGAGTGAACTCCAGTGTTTTTTCTGCTGTCTTGAGTTTCCCATCAACTCAAATATTATGAAATTTTATCCAATGTTGTTGAAGTTCTGATATTTTATGTTTCTTTTTTGGCACAGTTTTTCTACTTCGACTCAGTTGAGTCCCTTCCCACGGAACCCTTGCATCCTAGTGATCTGAAACCCTTAAACAGTCGTTATGATGCACAAATTTCAGTGTTTGGATCCAAACTCCAGAAGAACCTTGAGGATGCAAAAGTATTTATTGTGGGATCTGGTGCACTGGGGTGTGAGTTCTTGAAGAATTTAGCGCTGATGGGGGTTTCTTGTAATAAACAAGGGAAATTAACAATTACAGATGATGATGTTATTGAGAAAAGTAACCTCAGCAGGCAGTTTCTCTTCCGGGACTGGAACATTGGGCAGGCTAAGTCAACAGTCGCTGCTTCAGCTGCTGGTTTGATAAACCCTCGCCTCAACATTGAAGCACTGCAGAACCGCGCAGCCCCTGAGACAGAGAATGTATTTGATGACACATTCTGGGAAAACCTGAATGTTGTAATCAATGCTCTGGACAATGTGAATGCTAGGCTTTACATTGATCAGAGATGCTTATATTTCCAGAAGCCATTATTGGAATCAGGGACCCTAGGTACCAAATGCAACACTCAGATGGTTATTCCTCACCTTACCGAAAATTATGGTGCCTCTCGAGATCCACCTGAAAAGCAAGCACCCATGTGCACAGTTCATTCATTCCCTCACAATATTGACCACTGCTTGACATGGGCTCGATCTGAGTTTGAGGGTTTGCTTGAGAAGACACCAGCTGAAGTGAATGCTTATCTAATCAACCCAAATGAGTACACATCTGCAATGAAGAATGCTGGCGATGCTCAGGCCAGGGACAACTTGGAACGTGTTCTTGAATGCCTTGACAAGGAGAAATGCGAAGCATTCCAAGATTGCATAGAATGGGCTCGTCTGAAGTACTTATTTTATTTAATAATTACATTTATTTAGTTTACAATATAGGATCACATCTTTAACTCAGTGTCTAATGGCTTGTATTAATGGAACCAGGTTCGAAGATTACTTTGCCAACCGTGTGAAGCAGTTAACATACACTTTTCCTGAGGATGCTACAACCAGTAATGGGACACCATTCTGGTCTGCTCCCAAGCGCTTCCCTCGCCCACTGCAGTTCTCAGTTGATGATCTCAGTCACCTCTATTTTATTATGGCAGCATCAGTACTACGTGCAGAGACATTTGGCATCCCAATTCCTGATTGGGTTAAGTCCCCTAGCAAGATGGCTGATGCTGTTAACAAAGTGATAGTCCCTGATTTCCAGCCCAGGAAAGGTGTTAAAATTGAGACTGATGAAAAAGCTAACACCCTTTCTGCTTCATCAATTGATGATGCTGCTGTTATTGATGAGTTGATCATGAAGTTAGAAGAATGCCAGAATCAGTTGCCCCAAGGTTTCAAGATGAATCCAATTCAGTTTGAGAAGGTTAGTCTCCTGTTTTCTCTTCTTATTCTCTCATCTGTATTCTTGCCCTTTTCCCTCCTGGAGGAGTTTAGAATGCTGATTTGTAGTAAATCGTTTTGGACTTTACTATCATGTGTTACAATTCTTATATATATATATATATATATAGAGTCATTTGTTACCGTTAGCTCTAAATAATTGACTTTTATATTGTGGCTTTTTCACCTTCTTCTGGAAGTTCATTTTTATGGTGGGTTGGGTCATTTGTTTGGTTATGGATGAAAAGAGGTAGCTTTTACCTTTCAAATCTTCACAAAGTTAGGTCAAGGTCTTTTGAGTGTTCTCTAAAATTGTATCCATGAGTGGCCTATGAGAAGATTGTGCACCAAGCAAGGTGCTAGTTCACATGATGATAGGGACCTTTTATCAAACCATTTCTAAAGATCTCCAAAATCAGGAAATGGACTTCTTTTACATTCTTCAACATTGTTCATAAATAGGTTGCTATGTTTAGACTTGCTCATCCCACACTAGTGTTGCTTCTGAAATCGTACGACATTGACACCATGGTTATTCTTATAGAATTCACTCCATACATGAGACAATCTCATTTCAGTTTGTGTTTCATTTGGAATTTCAAATACAGAATTCTGTTAATTGGTGTTAAGTTAGATTCTATGTTAGAATCATGCATGTACCATTTTTATTTTTATTTTTATAACTATTGGCCTGAAGGGGAGGGAGAAGTTTTTAGTGCACTTAACATATTTTCTAGATGGCCGACCTTGACTAGTCTGTTAAGGATCCATAGCCGATCCCAAATTTTTGGGACTAAGACTTTTTTCTAACATATTTTCTTTATGCCCAGGATGATGACACAAACTATCATATGGACCTAATAGCTGGACTTGCAAACATGAGGGCAAGGAATTATGGTATCCCTGAAGTTGATAAGCTTAAGGCCAAGTTCATTGCAGGGAGGATCATCCCGGCAATTGCAACCGCCACTGCCATGGCAACAGGTCTTGTCTGCTTGGAGCTGTACAAGGTTATAGATGGAGGGCATAAATTAGAGGATTACCGAAACACCTTTGCGAACCTAGCACTCCCTCTTTTCTCAATAGCTGAGCCAGTTCCTCCTAAATTGATTAAGCACAAAGACTTGAGCTGGACTGTGTGGGACAGATGGATTTTGAAGGACAATCCAACATTGAGGGAGCTTCTTCAATGGCTGAAAGACAAGGACTTGAATGCTTACAGCATCTCTTATGGGAGTTGCCTACTTTATAATAGCATCTTCCCAAAGCATCGAGAGCGCATGGATAAGAAGTTAGTGGATTTGGCTAGGGAAGTGGCCAAGGCAGATCTACCTCCATATCGACGTCACCTTGATGTGGTAGTGGCTTGTGAGGATGACGATGACAATGATATCGATATCCCTCAGGTTTCTGTTTACTTCAGGTAGGCATTTTTACAGTCAAAAAAAGAAAAGAAAAGAAAAGAGAATGCTGTCTTAGGATGGGACCCTATCTTAATTAGAACTCCAGTTTAACGCATGGAATGTATGTTATAGTAACTCCTTTTCTGCATATATACCAATGGTGTTAAGTATCGATTATTGTTCAATACCAATATTACCAATATTGGCGTTGCTTTGCTTTTTAGGTTGAGCCATGGTGTTGCGGTTGATTCCTTGTGTCATTAATCTAACTGGAAAGATTGATTTTCGAGAGGAAGGTAGACCAGAAAACAAGTTTGAGTAATAGTTTTCTAGATGCATTAGTGGGACATTCTTTCTAAATTGAATAGCGAAGTCTTGTGGTTAGGTGTCTGGATTGTTACAGTTAAATAGACGCCATGTACTGGGCCACTGGCATGGCAATCGATCTAGAAAAACGAGGGCAGGAAACAACAACATAAAGAAAAAACTAATTGCAAATTTGATCGGGATCTCATTCAAATTAGCGACTTTCATGAGATAGAAAAATAATTGCAATTCTCCCTGATATCCAAATCAAATTGGCGAGTTTCATGAGATGCATGGTGCTTTCAAAGAATAATGGGATGGACTAAACATGGCCTCATGGGATTGCAAGTGATACTTTCTGCTCTGGAGGTCATGTTTTATGCCAATTAGGGATTGACCTGGGGAATTTAATTCCTTAATTATTGTTAGAATCGTGGTTAAATGATTAGATTCATAATTTTTTAATAATTTAAACTTTTGAGGCAATTGGTAATGTAACAAGGTATTAGAATGTTAAAATTTTCACTTGTTGAGTTTCACTTATTAAGGAGAGTTTGGGCTCACATATGAGAGAGAACGTTAGAATTGTAGTGTGAGGGAGAACGTTAGAATTGTGGTGAGTGTTAGAATTGTGGTTAAATAATAATTATAATATTTTTACGTGAATGTGATTCCTGTTTTTATTGCTTTATCTTGTTCTTGACTATGTTTAGCCGCTTGGTACGAATCCTCTCAAGACTGCCTTATCCAATTACTTTATCAAGCATTTGGGGCAGAATACTTGCCCCATTTCTGGATTTATTTTTTGCTCAGAAAACATTTGTACTAAAGCTCATGCCTGAAATGTGATCCCATTTAAGCCGCGATAATGACCATTTTCTCTTCTTTAATCATTTCATATTCCATAAATATTGCACTATGATAACAATGAACCAAATAGAGACAATGGTTGAATGATAATAAAAGACTATTCATAGGGGTTCGTGGCAGTCAACTTATTGGTCGCTTCGCCAGTCTCTCAATGGAGGCAAGTTAAATCAGTGGGTTCCTGAATTAAATTCTTGCTATTGGAACCAATAGAAATTCATGTGCAAGTAATGCAAAGTGGGAGCAATGTTAGTTGACTTCTAAGTTTTAAGACATGACTTAGGAGTTGGGACAATTAAGTAAAAACATAATAGTGATAGCAACTGCTATGTAATGTAAAAAAAAAAAAAAATTGCATGGAACTCGAGCTTCGGGAAATCGAGTTCCATGCAAATTTTTTTTTCAAGTGTGATTATCCCATATTCAGTGAGACCTATAGCGGCGTTTTTAAGCCCTATAGTGACGTTTTTAAGTCCTATAGTGGCGTTTTTCTGGAATTTTTTTTTTGTAAATGTGAATACAGTTTCAGTGGTCCTATAGCGGCGTTTTTTAATCCCTATAATGGTGTTTTTCTGAAAAACTTTTTTATACCAGGTTTCAGTGGCCCTATAGCGGTATTTTTTAATCCCTATAGTGGCGGTTTTCTGGAAATTTTTTTTTTTATAAGTGTGAATACCAAGTTTAGTGGCCCTATAGCGGCGTTTTTAATCACTATAGTGACGTTTTTAAGCCCTATAGTGGCGTTTTGGAGCTCGATTTCCATTTCCTCGAGTTTCATGAATTTTTTTTTTTTAAAAGTTTGATCGGGCATAACTCGATTTTAAACCAATCGAGTACTTTAAGTAACTCGATTTTAGAGTCATCGAGTATCGAAATAGGGGTGCGCACCTATATAGTTTCGAAATAGGGGCATTTTGCCAATTAAAAAAAATAAAAGGAGGTAAAATGCTAGAATGTCCCAACTTTGCTTCTTCCTATTTGAATTAATAAAAACTACATATGCATGATTGTCCAGGGAATGAAGGGCAAATGATCTTTTTGTATTCAATGAAAACTATCATTACCTTCTTCTTTTTTTCTAGCTAAGTAACTATCATTTATTACTTCGCTGAATTTAACTTTTTTCTTTCTTGCCGAAAGATAACATTTTATGAACACTTTTAAGCAAATACTTGTAATATATGCTCTAAGGTTACTATCCCCCTCTTTACGGTCCTATGACTCCTAACCTCCATAACATACAACCAAAAACTCACTTCAAACTGATACCATAACATAAGCAAGTCCTTGGTAAAATAACAACTTATTATGATTTATCTTCCTAGGAAAGAAGAAGAGCCCGTGCAAATGATCAAGATATTTGTGGGAGGACTTTCGTCTCGGCCTCCAAGATATCTGTAGTAGTGGTACACTTATCCTTAGGCCAAAGGTTTATAAGGCATGAGTGGGAGGCGTCTCTCCCTGATGTGGGATTGAGAAAATTCGTGCGAGTGAAACATAGGTCGATCCTTGCCCATCCCAAAGCGAACAATACCTGATTGGGGGCCGAGACAAAAGTCCTCCCACAATATTGTTTTCGTTATTTTTAATTTATTAATTGGGTACATTACATATTTCCTCCTATTGGGATAGTTTAAAATCAAAAAATCAAAAAATTTATTTTACGATTTTAATTAAAACCATGAACTTTTTTAAATTAGTTCCTTTAATGAGTCACAATTAACAAAAAGTAGGGTAAATTCACATAAACTGTAATTAGAACTTATCTAAATACCAATAGTCTTCTCATGTGAATCACATTTTGTATTTTCCAACCCAAAGAAAGCTTACAAAATATTTGCAATGCATGAAGAAGGGATTGAATTGGGTTTGGTGACTTGGAACATATTTGTTGCTAGTTATAACTAGTTAGGGCATTGTGATTTGGCAATGGAACTAGATGAAGAAGATGGAGAGTATTGGAATAACTCCTGCTGTTTTTACTTGAGACTTCAAAAATTTTGGGGTTTTCTCAAAACAGGAACAATCAGGCATTGGATTTGTTAAAGGATATGCTTCAGGAAGCGGTTAAGTTAAATGGGGTTACGATTACAAGTGCAATTTCAGCATGTACAACTTTGAAATCACTAGATAGGGGATTGGAAATCCCTTCTGTTGCTATTAAGATGGGTTTAATCAATGATGTATTGGTTGGAAATTCTCTCACTGACATGCATTCTAAGTGTGGGGTACTGGAAGCAGCTTGGAAAGTCTTTGATTATGGTATCAGATAAAGATGTATACACTAGGAACTCAATGATTGGAGGGTAATACCAAGTTGGCTATTATGGTAAAGCCCATCAACTCCTCATGAAAATGCAAAATTCAGGTGTATCACCAAATGTTGTAACATGGAATGTGATGATCTCTGGATATATACAGAATGAATATGAGGATCAAGCCATGGATCTCTTCCAGAGAATGGAAAAAGAAGGAAAAATCAAGCAGAATACAGCTTCATGAAATGCTCTTATTGCTGGTTACCTGCAAACTGGGCAAAAGGACAAGGCATTAGGAATATTTAGACAAATGCAGTCTTGCTGTGTCATTCCTAATTCAGTTACAATTTTGACTATCATACCTGTATGTGCAAATTTAATTGCAGGGAAGAAGGTAAAAGAGGTAAGTGGCTGTGTATTCTCTAGAAGCGTAGAGACTGGACTTCCTATTGTGAGAATTCACTTATTGAAACTTATGCTAAGTCAGGGAATATAATATTGTTGGAATGGCTTGAATTGTCAAAATTGGTGGCTTGACAATTAGACAACAAACCATCAGAAAGTTGCAAGACACTAACTTCCTACACTTTGGTGCACACACACAGAAGAAGTTCTAATTGCTATCTCCGTAGCTCACATGCATTGCTCTCAATTGCTCCACCTTTATTTATAGCCAAACCTTCAGCCGAAATATCACCAACATGAAACACCAATTGTTAAGGAAGTCAACAATAATGGCTAAGCATTTATTGCCAAAGAATTAAGGTTTGGCTATAAATAGAGGTGGAGCAATTGAGAGCAATGCATGTGAGCTACGAAGATAGCAATTAGAACTTCTTTTGTGTGTGTGCACCAAAGTGTAGGAAGTTAGTGTCTTGCAACTTTTGTCTAAATACAATAGGGTGTTCTCTATTTATTTGTGAGAGAACCAAGGGTGTATTTGGGGTTTGGGTTTGTGTGAGAGTGTCTTCAAGTCATTTTTGTAATCTCTACAGTTATAGTAAAAATTTTCTATTGCCTCCAGTGGACGTAGGCATATTGCCGAACCACGTAAATTCCTAGTGTCATATTTTCTTCTTTCTCTTCTTTAACCTTGTGTTAACAGATTAATTTACCCAATTCTCACAACAGCTGGTATCAGAGCTCTAGGTTGATTTATTCAATGGAGATCAACGCTTCTATTGCCAAGATAGACGTAGTTAAGTTCAACGGAACTGGTAACTTTGGGTTATGGCGAAGAAGGGTGAAAGATCTGTTGGTACAACAAGGTTTGGTGAAGGCTTTGTACGGGAAAGCAAAGAAACCAGAGACGATGACGAATGATGAATGGGAAAAACTCGATATGAAGGCAGCCAGTACAATTCAACTATGTTTGGCAGACGAGCTTATGTACAATGTCATGGATGACGTGTCTACTGTAGCTATATGGTTGAAGTTGGAGAGCCGGTATATGTCCCAGTCCCTCACAAATAAACTTAATCTTAAGTGAAAACTGTATGATCTTAAGATGGCAGAGGGTGCAGATTTGGCTTTACACGTCCACACCTTCAATAAAATTATCAGTGACTTGTTGTGGATCGATATAAAATTCAATGATGAAAACAAGGTGATGATGCTTTTGTCCTCCCTCTCGGCATCCTACGAACACTTGGTTACAACCCTGCTTTGGGGGGAAGAGACTTTGGAATTTGAAGAGATCTCAGGAGCCTTGTTGGATCACTACCAACGGAAGCAGAATTCAGGTGAAAGTTCTAGTGAAGGGCTTATGATAAAAGGTAATCAAGAACGTGGAAGGAAGAAAGACAAAAATCACAGTTCTGCCAGGGGGCATAGCAGATCCAAATCCAAAAGTAAGACAGTGAAGTGCTATAAATGCCAAAAGAAGGGGCATATTAAGCGAGATTGTCTAGAGTGGAAAAGAGGCAAGGACAAAGACAAGGAAGGGTCATTAAGATCTGCAAACATTGTGGCCACAGATTCAAATTCAGATGGAGATATGCTTTCTATTTCATCCAGCGCCAACAGGCTAATTGATTCTTGGGTTCTGGATTCAGCATGGTCTTTCCACATGACTCCTTATAAAGATTGGTTCGACACTTACAAGTCGGTTAATTGTGGCTTTGTTCTAATGGGCAACGATGCTACTTGCAAAGTTGTTGGAATAGGAACAATTAAGATAAAGATGTTCAATAATGTGGTGAGGACATTAGGAGAGGTACGACATTTTCCAGAGGTGAAAAAGAATTTAATTTCATTGGGAACCCTAGACTCTAATGGCTACTACTATAAGTCTGAGAATGGGTTAATGAAGGTGTCAAAGGGCGCTATAGTTGTGATGAAGGGGTAGAAAGGAAAAGGTAATATCTACAAGCTACTCAGCAATACCATTGTAGGTAGAGCTGCTTCAGTGACTGAATCTGAGCTGGATGATACACTCTTGTGGCATATGCGACTAGGGCATATGAGTGAGCGTGGTATGAGGGAATTGTAGAAGAGAAATCTGTTGGTCGGAATTAAGTCATGTAAGTTAGATTTCTGCAAATACTGTGTCATGGGAAAGCAGTGTAGGATGCGATTCAAAATAGCCACGCACAAGACAGATGGTATATTGGATTACGTACACTCTGATATTTGGGGGTCGGTGCAAGCAGTCTCTAAAGGTGGAGCTTGGTATTTTATGAGTTTCATTGATGACTATTCCAAAGAGCTTTGGGTTTACTTCTTGAAAAACAAGTCTGAGGCATTTGCAACGTTTAAGAAGTGGAAAGTCGAAGTGGAAAACCAGACTGGAAGGAAGATTAAGTGCATAAGATTTGATAATGGCACTGAGTACAAGGATGAGGAGTTCTTGAAGTTTTGTGAAGAGCATGGTATCAAGAGGCACTTTATTGTACGAAGGACACCTCAACAGAATGGCATGACTGAGAGACTTAACCGGACAATCGGTGAGATAGCTAGATGCATAAGACTAAATGTTGGGCTTCCTAAAGTCTTCTGGGTTGAAGTAGTGAACATGGCTTGTTACATTCTTAATTGATTGCCTAGAGTCGCGCTTGATGGGAAAGTTGCTGAGGAGTTATGGACAGGGAAAGAAGTTGATTACTTGTTGATGAGGATATTTGGGTGTCCAGCCTATGTTCATATTCCTATCGAAGAAAGGTCAAAGCTTGATTCAAAATCCAAGAGGTGTATTTTTCTCAGGTTCGAGAAAGGAGTAAAAGGGTGCAAGCTTTAGGATCCAGTGGCACAAAAGGTGGTGATTAGTAGGGATGTGGTGTTTGATGAGAAGTCCATGATAAAAGATTTCAAAAAGGAGGAAAAGTCTCAAGAAAAGGGAAGCAGTAGTGACAACAATAGATCAGTGGTGCAGGTGAAGCTAGATGAAATGGAGTCTCAGTTAGAGAAGGAACCTCACAATAGTGATCAAGAAGATCACAATATGATATCATAACGGCCTAAACGCAACATAAGACCACTAGTTAGGTATGGTTTCGAGGATCTTGCTTCTTATTGCTTAGTAATTAGTAGCGGGGATCCTTCCACTTTTCAAGAAGCAATTGATAGCTCTGAAAGAGACAAGTGGATGGAAGCTATGGTGGAGGAGATGGAGTCCTTGAATAAGAACAAGACTTGGGAGTTATCAGAACTTCCAAAGGGAAAGAAACCAATAGGTTGCAAGTGGGTGTTCAGAAAGAAGGAAGCAGTATCAGAAAAGGAAAGAGAACAGTTCAAAGCAAGATTGGTAGCAAAGGGATATTCACAAAGACATGGGATTGACTACAATGAGGTTTTCTCACCTGTGGTCAGGCATACTTCTATCAGGGTAGTGCTAGCCTTGATAGCACACCAGGATCTGGAATTAGAGCAACTGGATGTGAAGACAACATTCCTTCATGGGAATTTGGAGGAAGAAATCTTCATGGAACAACCAGAGGGGTTCAAGAAACTTGGTACGGAGAATCTTGTTTGTAGATTGAAGAAGTCACTCTATGGGCTTAAACAATCTCCCAGACAATGGTACAAGAGGTTTTATTCCTATATGATTTAGATTGGTTATACCCGTTGTGAGCAATGCATGTGAGCTACGAAGATAGCAATTAGAACTTCTTCTGTGTGTGTGCACCAAAGTGTAGGAAGTTAGTGTCTTGCAACTTTTGTCTAAATACAATAGGGTGTTCTCTATTTATTTGTGAGAGAACCAATGGTGTATTTGGGGTTTGGGTTTGTGTGAGAGTATCTTCAAGTCATTGTTGTAATCTCTACAGTTATAGTGAAAATTTTCTATTGCCTCCAGTGGACTTAGGCATATTGCCGAATCATTTAAATTCCGAGTATCATATTTTCTTCCCTCTCTTCTTTAACCTTGTGTTAACAGATTAATTCACCAATTTTAACAGCAAATATATTCAAGTACCTTATTTGATGGAATGTCTTCCAAAGATATTAGCACCTGGAATTCATTGAGTGGTGTTATGATTTACATGTTCATGCAGATACTGCACTTGATCTCTTTGATCAGATGAAGAAGTTTAGAGTCAGACCAAAAGGAGGTAGCTTTACGAATATTTTCTTTGCTTAGTCTTGCTGGAATGGTGGAAGAGGGGAGGAAATATTTCTCTAACATCACGGAAGAGTATCAAATTATATCGGGTTTAGAACATTATTCAGCTACAATTGAGTTTATTGAAGAAATGCCCATTGAACCTGACTCCTTCACTGGGGCCGCCTTATTAACTGCCTGTAGGATTCATGGAAATATTGGATTGGCAGTCCGTGCAGGGGAAAATATGCTGGACTTAGAACAGTCCATGCGTGAACATGTGAATTTATTTTTCCTTCTAAGTTTTATGCTCAAGTTTAGTTGGATGCATAACTATGGCAATCTTGTCCACAACTCCTATAAAACATTTAGGTTAAAATTCAATATAGTTACTTAGCTTTTACTTCAATAATTTCATTACTATATTGATTATTGATATTAAATTTTTGTAAATTCAATTTCTCACTTCATCAAAAAGTGTCAATCTAGTGTTTCCTTTCAATTTTGTTAGGGCCCGGTTTGAGGGGAGGGGGAGAGAGAATAGAGTAGAGTAGATTGAAAATAAACTAATTTTTTACCAATTCTATCCTCTTCTACTCCCCTCAATTCAAATGGACTATTAGCAAATAAAGCGAGTTAGTTATATGAGAAAATTGGGACTATCTGGGCTTTTGCCCTTAATTTTTTTTTTTTATTTAGCAATTTGCCCTTATTTGCAAACTATATAGGAATATGCTCCTGTTTTAATACTCGATAATCTTAAAATCGAGTTTCTATGAAATACTCGATCTATAGAAAATCGAGTTATGCCCGATCAAATTCAAAAAAAAAAAAAAAGAGCATGGAACTCGATTTTACGGAAATCGAGTTTAAAAACTCCCCTATAGGGCTTTAAAACGTCACTATAGGGCTTAAAAACGGCACTATAGGACTCACTGATGGGCTAATCACGCTTACAAATTTTTTTTGCAGGAAAACGCTGCTATAGAGAATTAAAACGTCACTATAGAGCTTAAAAATGCCACTATAGGGCTTCCTAAATGGTATCACACTTGTAAAAAAATTTTGCAGGAAAAATCACACTTATAAAAATTTTTGCATGAAAACGCCGCTATAGGGCCTTAAAACGTCACCATAGGGCTTAAAAACACCACTATAGGGTCCCTGAACCAGTATGGCATGATTACACTTATAAAAATTTTGCAGAAAAACGCCACTATAAGGCTTAAAACGTCACTATAGGGCATAAAAACGCCACTATAGGGCTCCCAATTATAAATTTTTTTTTTTCATGGAACTCGATTTTTTGATATTCGAGTTCCATGCAAATTTTTTTATTTTTATTTTTTATAAGTTTGATCAGGCATAACTCGATTTTCTATAGATCGAGTATTTCGTAGAAACTCGATTTTAAGATTATCGAGTATCGAAATAGGGGCATATTCCTATATAGTTTGCAAATAGGGGCAAATTGCTAAATAAAAAAAAAATTAAAGGCAAAAGGCCAGATAGTCCGAGAAAATTGCATATAACTCCCCTTAAGTTTTCAATCATTACACTCGCTCCCCTTTAGTTTGGTATAAAACATTTACCTACCTTAAAATACAAATTATTTACATTGATTTCTCCTAAATAATCTTTATAACAATTTAAGTAAAGCGAAAAATAAAATATAATTTTTTTTTCCAATCATCCATGAAAGATCATTGTAAAAAATTTGCATTTTAAGAGAGATGAATATCTTATTCCAAACTAAAAAAAGAGGTGAGTGTAACCCAGTTTCCCGGGCTAAATCAACCCATTTTGGTACCGTGAATTGACCCATAACAAAAAATAAAAAATTCCCCCAGTTTCAATCATTTCCACACCCAAAGATCAGCTTTGATCAATGTATTAGCAAAATCGAAGAAGCGCTACTTGGAGACGATGGACTCGGCGCCGTCACAATTGAATTTTGTACGTCCACTGGAATTGTGCGACTTTATGTACTTGGAGTTGCAAAAATTGAGGAAGCGGAAGGATCTGCGGTCACAATCGCAGTTCAATCATTTCCACTCCCAAAGATCAGCTTTGATCGATTTATTAGCAATATGTTTTAAGCGCTACTTGGAGACGATGGATTCGGCGCCGTCACAATTGAATTTTGAACTTCCACCGGAATTGTGCGACATAATGTTCTTGGAGTTGCAAAAATTGAGGAACTTGGAGATGGAGGATCTGCGGTCACAATTGCAGTCCAATGATTTCCACTCCCAAAGATCAGCTTGGACCGATTTATTAGCAATATGTAACAAGGGCTACATGGAGACGATGGATTCGGAAATAGAGGAAGCTGATTCGGCGCCGTCACAATTGAATTTTGAACGTCTACTGGAAAACTTTCTGTACTGCGAGTTGCAAAAATTGAGGAAGCGGAACTTGGAGATGGAGGGTCCGCGGGCACTATTACAGTTCTATGATTTCCACTACGAAATAGTATGTTTGACCGATATATTAGCAACATGTAAGAAGCTGTCCCGGTATGTGTCGGATTCGGAAATAGAGGAAGCTGATTCGGCGCCGTCACAATTTAATTTTGAACGTCTACTAGAATTGTGCGACTTTATGTACTGGGATTTGCAAAAATCGTGGAAGTGGAACTTGGAGATGGAGAATCTGTGGTCAAAATTGCAGAGGCTGGACTGGTATATGTCGGATTCGAAAATAGAGGAAGCTGATTGGGCGCCGTCACGATTTAAATTGGAACCTCTACAGCAATTGGGAAACTTTCTGTGCTTGAACCCGCTAACAAGAAGGAGGCAGATCTTGGACTACAGGTATAAGCGGTTACTATCGCAGTTTGCACATCGACTGCCATGGCCATCAGAAGAGAAAAAGCTGTACTTATTTTTCTACCTCCAAGATAGCCCAGTCATGTATATCTTATATGAGATTAAAGTAACAAAACCTTTCCCTCCTCCTCCAACAGAAGCCGCCCAAGACGCTAACAAATGGGATCTAAGCGGGCTCAATCTTATCCTCCAATTTGAAACCGGTATGTATCCTGAAGGCATGTGTTGTGTTCAATTGGGCTCCGAACTGTATTTTTTGGGTGGCGAATTCAATTTAAATAAGCCAAACATTTGCATTTATGAAGATTTAAAGAAGTTCAAGAAAGAAAGATCGGATGTCTTGCCACGAGATGTCTATATTTTCTATCCCAATCTCTACAGAGAATACCCTTTTTTATTGAGTAGGCTGAATGAGAACATGCTGTTGCAGGGTAGACCGATGAATAGTGGAAAGGCTAGTCCCCAGGCCTTTGTGGCCGATGGGATGATTTACGTGATTGGAAGCACCTTCACGAACTTAGATAATGAAAGCTTTGCTTACTTTGAGGTCTATGATCCTGTAGAAGGTATGTGGACCATCTTGCCAAATCCTCCGATTAGTAACCTGAACACTAGATGGGTGGGGAATGCTGTTGTGGGAAGGAAGGCTGTTCTTGTAGCATTGCAGCTGGGACAAAATCGCCTCTACTGTTTCGATCTTGACACACGGCAATGGACAAACAGAGTTAGCATCCCTGACTTTCTATCTGGTAATTTCTTCTCGCGCAAGAGTGAGTTCATAGAGGATACCCTTTATGGATGTTATGACAACACAGTAGGAGCAATAGCCCCATTAGCAAATAATGAGGATGAGGATGAGGAAGCGAATAATGAGGAAGAGGATGAGGAAGAAGAAGAGGATGAGGAAGAGGAAGAGGAGGTTCAACAAGTAGAAAGATTGCTTAACAATCACTGCCTTCATCTAGTCTCGGCAGATATGGGTACGGATGCTTTTTTTAATATTCCTGGGCTGTTGCAATCCTCGTCAAGCCTGCTTCACTTGGAGAATAGGTACTTTTGTTATGTAAGGGTTGGCACACGTCTGGCCACACATCCGACTCGCCATCGTTATAGACTAAGAAGCAGAGCACATACTGTTAGTATTGTAATTTTTCAGGCCCTCATTAAGGAGACATACACCGAAAAAGCCATTGCCACTAGGTTTTTCCGTGCAAAGTTGGTTTATTCTAAGCATTATGAATCTTTTCTCCCGGATAGTAAGGGTCTTTTCATCAAAGCCTGCTACGCTCTTGGCTAAGTATATTAATCACTACCTCTTGTTCAGTTTTTCTATTCTTCATTATTTTTCTTTTTATTTTTTATTTTTTATCTACACACCACATCAATACTTCAGTTGTTTCTTGGGACTCAACCACGCTTAAGATATCACGCTGATTGAAATTTTTATCTTCTTGTAGTTATGGAGAATTATATATAGTTATACATCCCTTATTGCTAATGACTTGAGTCTTTGAAGCTTTAGTAACCGAATGATTTTCTAACAAACTACAATTGGTGTTGAAGTAAAGGACCAAGAATTGGGAGGCACCAGATTTATGCCATACCTACATACCCTTGGTCACATGCAGTTTTATAATAGTAATTCAAACTCTAGGGTAGTTTCATTTACTGACATAGAATCATGAGATAGCAATTAATGTTGTGTTGTGATTGATGATGTATTGATATACCTTTGGACTCAGCCATACAGGTTCTATGAAGTGGTTTTGGAACGCATGAATGTTGGCTTATAGGGAGGCGCATAGGTAAGTGGTGTTAAAGTATTTATATTACATGTACTTTTTGTTTTCTTACTGCCTAAGTATTTGTTGAGAAAACTTTGTATACCTCTTTCTTTGAAAATATTGTGGGATGAGCTGATTTATATAAATTTGTATGCGTGGATTAAACTTTTCAAGTGGACGGATGTTTCTAAATATTATGGGTTAAGTTGTTTACTATTTGTTTTGAGAAAGTTATCGTTTAATTTACTCATGATGTTTTATGATTTGATTTGTGTTGTTTTTAACAAAATCAAGGAAGATTGAAGCTTTGTTAATGGAGGTTTGGGAACTATGAAAGAAAGAGAAAGCAAGAGAGAAAACAGAATTTGAAAAATGCTTCGTATATTGTTCAGATTACAGTTCTCTGCTTTTATATACAAGATCACAGTGGGAAAAAAGAAAATAACTAACTAACTAACCAAGCAAGTAGCTAACCATACAATGACATGTGTCCAACTTAGTACAACTAATGTAGAGACCCAAAAGGGGGTCTTGCAATCCATGGAATTCCACATCGCCTAGAGAAGCACATGGGGATCTGCTTATAAGGAGTGACCTCCCTCTAATGTGGAGAGGCCTTTTCACCCACTACTATGAGCAGACAATATCTACACCAGCAATACAGATTCTGCAGCTTTGCTTCCATAACTTCGAACTCCTTTCTTAAGAAATGGTTTTTGAAACCCTATGACAAATCGCGAATAGAAGCACAATACTGTAGTTAGTCCTTAGCAAGGGGACAATCCCAAAGAAATGGTTTTTGGAACCCCATGACAAGTCGTGAATAGAAGCACAATACCATAGTTAGTCCTTAGCAAGGGGACGGTCCCAAATAGGGGACAATGCACCTTTCTAGTTCCTTAGAAAGTGAGTTTACCTGCATGATTCCTAAGAGGTTTTTGAAACCCTATAACAAGTCGTGAATAGAAGCACAATACCGTAGTTAGTCCTTAGCAAGGGGACAGTCCCAAATAGGGGACAGTGCACCTTGGTAGTTTCTTAGAAAGTGAGTTTACTTGTATGGTTCCTAAGAGGGAGCCATACCAGCTTTAGGTTCCAAATAGGGAGCCTTAAAAAAGAGGGAGGAGACTGCACATACTTGTCAATGAGGCGTAAATGCTGACCACGAGTAGAAAGCCTAGGAAATTGTTTATACGATTATTTTGATTTGTTATGATGTTGTTGCTCACAGTAAATTGGGATGGTTATATGACATATTTTGCAACCATGTTGAAGTTATGAGATATATTTCCTACATTGATATTTTATGAAATATCTGCTTATGAAATTTTGAATGTTTGCAAAGTAGTGATTTTGTTAAAAATGTACTATTTTTTTATATGGCTTGTTGCCACACTGCATGTTAGTAAATTTCACTTAATGAGTAATCTCACCTCCCTTTATTCCCTCTTCACAAATTATTGTGGCAATTGTGGATTAGAGGGTTCTCAGGTAATGACGGTTGCAATTAGGTTGAGATTGGAACCTTTACTGTTGAGCTTTGATTATTTGTTTGAGAAATTTTAATTGTCTCTGCTAAGGATCTTAAATTTTGGAGACTCATTGCTTTAATGAAAGTCCCGGAGAAATTTGTACTCCATGGAAATGGATTATTTTCGTTGGAACATCCTTTAGGTTGGAAGACTTTATCATCGTTGTGGTTGGAAAAGTCTTATTTTATTAACGGAATTAGAGCTCTGACATTAATAACAAAAACTTTATACTTATGGTTAATTTTATTTATTTAGCTATGGGTGGTCTTAAAATAAACAATTGCAACCATGTTGAAGTTATGAGATATATTTCCTACATTGATATTTTATGAAATATCTGCTTATGAAATTTTGAATGTTTGCAAAGTAGTGATTTTGTTAAAAATGTACTATTTTTTTATATGGCTTGTTGCCACACTGCATGTTAGTAAATTTCACTTAATGAGTAATCTCACCTCCCTTTATTCCCTCTTCACAAATTATTGTGGCAATTGTGGATTAGAGGGTTCTCAGGTAATGACGGTTGCAATTAGGTTGAGATTGGAACCTTTACTGTTGAGCTTTGATTATTTGTTTGAGAAATTTTAATTGTCTCTGCTAAGGATCTTAAATTTTGGAGACTCATTGCTTTAATGAAAGTCCCGGAGAAATTTGTACTCCATGGAAATGGATTATTTTCGTTGGAACATCCTTTAGGTTGGAAGACTTTATCATCGTTGTGGTTGGAAAAGTCTTATTTTATTAACGGAATTAGAGCTCTGACATTAATAACAAAAACTTTATACTTATGGTTAATTTTATTTATTTAGCTATGGGTGGTCTTAAAATAAACAGACAGAGAGAGAGAGATTAGATGATTTGAAGATTCATGCTCTATAACTGGGTTCAGGCCATATCAAGTGCAATAGGAATTCACAAAGATGAGTTAATGGATCAGCCTCTAAGGTGGGGTTGTTGGCAATGTTGGGGAGAAGATCTCCAAGCCAGTTTCCGTTTCCAACGTCACTCTCAATCCAGTCATTTCCCTCTCTCTGTAGTAATTTATAAATAAATAATTAAATTCCCAGTTTTTGGGTTGAGAAGTTTAACTAATTTTTGGATGTTGTATATTGCAAATGAGGAGTTTGGAGTAATTGTTGATTAATGTACTGTATTGAAGGAAGAGATGCGAAGCCATCTATGGTTATCGAAAAATGTGTTTTTTATATCACATGGAGGGGATTTTTTTCCTAGGATTTCAATATATATTTTTTATTATAGTTTTGAGGTAGAGTTGTTAATTTTTTGTCTGTTGGCTTTATTTTAAACTTTCTAAGTTTATTGTTTACATGCGTATTTTTCATCAGTAAAAGTTGAACCGCATGTATATAAGAGACATGGATTTTGAAGGGAACTGAAAATTGTGTTTGAGATTGAGAGGTTTGGTTCTGAGATTTCAAAAGATATGGTTTTTTCCCCTGGTTCTGAGATTTAGAAGCTCCATTTTTCAAATTGGAAAGTTCTGATATTTCTGTTACATTGGTGTAGTTTGGGTCCCCCAGTTAGATTGTGATTTCTAAATTCCTGACGGAGAATAATCTTCATTTGTTGAAGCCTGAAAGGAGATTGGGAATTTGGGAGGGCACAGATAAGTTGTAGAATAGGATTTAGAAATTGAGAAAGTTGACAAAAGAAATCCCTCCAAATGAAACTACTGGAAGATCTAGGCAATCCTATGGCAAAAAAAAAAAAGAAAGAAAAAGAAAAACGAGGCATAAAGCCTAGTACTACCTTATCAAGCTATCAGATCAGTGAACATCATACAACTGAAAGTATCAATATAACTTAATGACATTGAGGGGCTAATCAATGATCACACTTCGATATTACACTGAAACATATGTTAGTATGTATGGTCTAAGGTAGTTTTACTTTTACGTGTGTCAGCTTGCCATCAACTCAACCATGCAAAGTGTACATTGTCCTCCTTGAGTTTCCTCTTGCTTCATCAACTCCTTTTCAAAGAACAATTGTTTCCTTATTTCTGAGTCTCATAATAAATAACTGAGAACTTCTTGGAAGATCAACGCTTCAATTTTGGGAATTGTGGTTATTTTTTGCGATCCTACTGTAGGGGCTTTTTTTACCGTGTTGGGCTGGGCCGCCTCTTTGTGGTCGTAGACCCGAGTGTTCTGGGTTGCGGGAGTCGAGACTGGTCCAATTGAAACTCAACTTGGCCGGCTTGTGCACAAGCTAGGCCTCGTCTGCCAGGCGAGTGTTTGCGGTAGGCAGTGCTGTTTCAAAAAAGCTTGCGGCAGTCAGACATAATTGATAAAAACAGAGCAAATTTATTCTGGAATGACCATATAATTCTTTTAACGGCGAATGACCGAATGGTCCATAATTACAATAATATGAATAATTTTAACACGTAAAGTAGTAAAAGCAAAATGGAAATGAAGATTAATCAATGAATAAAGGGGATAAACTCGGTTCGGTCCACGGGGGCAAGGTCAGAGAGGGAGAACGCCTCTTCTCAAAAACGATTAACCTCCGAGGAAAAGGAAATTCCTACCGTGGAAATTAATGGGTTTGAGGGAGGCGGACCTGAATAGACAATGCCCAGGACGATTCTATAAGAGAGCAGGGATTTGAGAGGGAGAGAAGGGAAGGGACCTATTGGTGCATGCCACTAACACTCGCTCTTTTTCTCTCTTTCTTTCTTACTTTTCTAGTTCTTTCTTAGTGATTTCCACAATGATAGATTTTGGTATTATCCTCCTCTGTTTTTCTAAGTCTGTTACAGAGCGTTTTTTTTTTTTTTTTTTTTTTTTTTGGTTTTCCCCCTCTTTTTTATCT
>NW_027069854.1:349839-368771 GCF_002906115.3 Quercus suber | reverse complement strand
TTTTCATGAGGGATAGAGAAGAGAGATATCACCACGG
The DNA here is from genome assembly GCF_002906115.3 of Quercus suber. Taxonomy (NCBI): domain Eukaryota; kingdom Viridiplantae; phylum Streptophyta; class Magnoliopsida; order Fagales; family Fagaceae; genus Quercus; species Quercus suber. Next base: position 368,734 of record NW_027069854.1, on the reverse strand, counting down.
CAGAAAGAGGCGCCACGGCAAACTAACGAACAAAAGTTGTCTGTGTCTGTGACAAGAGAACTCGCAGACGGAACAGTAATGGTCGGCAAGTACGCCCAAACCAGACAAAGACGATTAGAGGGTAGAATGGTAAAATTCAGCATCACGGCAGGCACTATAAAGGAAGCCTCTACCATGTACAAAAGAGGGGGGCAATACCAAAAAAAAAAAAAAAAAAAAAAAACGCTCTGTAACAGACTTAGAAAAACAGAGGAGGATAATACCAAAATCTATCATTGTGGAAATCACAAGAAAGAACTAGAAAAGTAAGAAAGAAAGAGAGAAAAAGAGCGAGTGTTAGTGGCATGCACCACTTTTTATTTTATTTTATTTCTTAAAATTACGTTAACCTAAGAAAATGTTTTCTAGTTTCTAGTTCATTTGTAATCAAAATGAAGGAATATTTCATCATTTCTAAATGAAGAATTTGATGTTGGTTTTACTGCCTTTTAAGCTATAATGCTGTTAAATTTGTTTAATTAATATACTAATTTGTGTTCTAATATTACTAAAATATTTTTTTATATATAATTTTATCAGCTATGCTTGTATTTGTATATTGATTGATTTTTTTTTAGCATACTTTTTAATTGTTGTTGAGTGGTATAATAATTTGAATAGTTGAGTGTGAAATTGTATCTTAATGTCTTTTGCAGCTCTAGTATACAAATATATAGTGTCTACATAGATGATGATATGGATGATGATGATTAAGAATTTAAAACGGTGGTTATAAGAATCTTAGAGCAACGGCATTAGTTGATACATAAATTTTTCCATTTTGCACATCTAAAACCTACTTTTTCTATTTTACACTCCTATTTTTACAAAACACCCACATCAGTTTGTCTATTATATACATTTGTTCAAATAAAATATTTATTTCTTTAACACTGTCATTTCTCTCATAGACCCAACACAACCTACACAACCACCATTATCAAGCAACCACCATCATCAACCCATTCAACCCAGCCATATGAAATCCCAAAACTCACTAATCAAACAAATAATAAAAAAGGATCAAAACCCAAAAGCCATAGATCTTATCAAAACCCAAAAGCCATTGATCTAAACAACAAGAAGGTAACGGAGCTCTGGCTAGAACTCGCTAGATTTGGAACCAATATCACTTTCTTGAAGCTTCTAATTATTGAGTCAAGGCCTTGGATTGCTAGATCATGGTCTGCCGAGTAAGCCGGTCTAAGTTTTCATGTGCTTGCTATGCCTCCGACGAGTTCAACAGCGAGTTATCTGAGTCGACTCGTCCAACTCAGAACAAAGACTCATCGGATTGTTGGATCGGAGAGGCTGAGAGAGTTGAGATGAGAGAAAGTTAGAGTTGTGAGCCTGAGAGAGTTTAGATGAGAGAAAGAGGGAGCTGTGATCAAATGAGAAAGAGAAAGTTGAGATGAGAGTCAGAGGTAAAGAGGAGAGAGAAAAAATATCAAATGTAAAAACTACAGTAACTGTGCATATATGCACGGTTACTGTAGCAATTGTGCATAAATGCACAACTTTACACCCACTGATGTGAGTGTTTTTTTGCTCAAAATGTGTAAATTGAACAACTTTTTCTATTTTGCAAAACTATGTATCAACTGATACAGTTGCTCTTAGAATGAGAATAATTAAATGTCTATTTTACCTTAATATTCATCTTACTTTTGGATTTCATATTGTAGTTAGCTAGTTTCTATTTGCTAACTTATTTTAGATTTCAAACTTGAAACTTAGAACTTGGAAAATATTTTATATATTTTTTGATAAATATTTTGGTATTTGGTTGCTAATTAAACATTTATTGAAATTTTTAGGTATATTGGGTCAAAATTTAAATATATTTGTTTTGTTAGTATATACTTAGCAATGTATGACATGCAAATTACATCATATGATACAAATTTTAGTGTTTTTTTAATTTTTTTTTTTATGGATGAATTTATAATTTACATGATTATTCAACATACGAAGTCATTATCAATGCGTTTTTTACTTTAAATCTGAAAATATGTACGATGTTACGATTCACGATTCGATCCTACGATTTACGATCTCACCTACTTTCAATAATTCTACGTAGGATCCAGATTTTGACAACCTTATTCTCTATTCTACTTTCATGCAGTAAATGATGAGAAATAAACTAAAATATTTTGGAGCAATTTTCAAGGCCAAAATCGCCATGTGCCACTATTTGGCAAAATATATATGAATCTAGTACTGTTTGCAAAATAATTAGGAAGCTACCATTTTTTGATGTAACTTGAGTTCTAGGAACTTGAGTTCCATAAAAAATAGCACGGCAAAGAACTTGAGTTTCTAGAACTCGAGTTACACGGCAAACTCAAATTTTAAATAGGTGGTAGATTGTTAAATATTTTGCAATTAGTAATATATTGCTAAATATAATGCTAAATAGTGGTATACGGCCATTTTGGCTAGTTTTCACATTATTTGGTTTTAATGCATTTGGACTCAAATGCAGAAAATTCTACATATTTCTTGGTATTAGCAAAGGTAGATTGAAAGAATTTGAGGGTTAAAAAACGATCAAATTCTACAAATCCAAGGCTTGATTCTTTTTTTCTCCTGTGGGGTCTCTTATTTTAATTTAATATGCTTTTTGGCTTTATCTTCTACAATACTTGCCTTTTGGATTCAATAACATTGGAGCAAATCTTATTTATTTATTTTTTCATGGTTATGCCCAAAAAAGAAATACCGCTTATTAGTTATTTTTCTCCCTCTCTCTAGATTTTCTTCATTTCTTTTGTAAAAATTTGGATGATATTTCTTTTTGAAAGCTTTTTTTTATTTTTGCCATTTAATTTGATGTGATTTTGGCTAAGAATCAATGAATTGCTTTTATTTTTCTATATAAATAATAAAATTGATTGATATTTGCTTTGTTCAACATGTTTTTTTTTTCCTAACTCCCATGCCCAAAACATAAAACATATTGCTTTTGAAAGGTTGGATGTTGGAAAAATTAGTGTTGTTGGGTAACAATTTCATTATGTTTGAACTCTAGACGTCTCTGTTGAAAACACCATAAAATGACAACTGAATTATAAAGCTCTCGAGACTATTATCCCTCAATTTTTTTTTTTTTTTATAAAAAAATTGTCTCAAATAATTAATTTATTTAATTTTAACCAATAAATTTGCAGAACCCTTGGATTTACCCACTTTTTTTTTTTTTTTTTGGTTGAAACCCCATACATATATATATATATTAAAAATTAGGAATATATTTAAAACAAATAGATTGAAAAAGAATTCGAAAGACGTATTGCCTAGTTTATTACTTTATTTATGGAAAATGGGGTGGGGGAAAGAAACATGGCAACCTTCGAGCTTATTGTCTTTAAATCTTTAATTTGTACATGTCTGCCTACTGATTTATGCCTATTTTTTGACTTTATAATTCCGGTCTTCTTTTAAGTCCAGGCCAGGGTCCAGCTAGTTCTTGGAAGAATTATGCTTGTGACACATAAAGTCGCACAACTTTTTTTTTTAGGAGAAAGTTTCAACTTATGGTGTATGCTCCTGATGATAGCTCTTTATCATCAAACCAAGACACCAATCAGTTTTTGGTGTAAGCGGGGATTGAACTCCAGATCTTTTATACAACTATCAGAGACTTTACTAGTTGAGTTAATTGGAATCGACTAAAGTCGCACAACTTGTGTTAATGAACGGTAGAGAGGTGATGGTGGGTCCATATAGAAGCATCTTTTTATCACTCACAATTTTTCACGTAGACAAATTATGACACAAATTGTGGCACTTTACGTGACACCAGCATAACTCTTCTTGGAATATTTACGATGCACGTCGATTGATCCGGAAACAAAAGAAAAAGACCAGAATGAAAAGCTATTCAAAACACTCCAAATTCTATGGCCCATAAAATTGTAAGATGGGCTTGGGTTTGTAATTTGGAGGGAAACCTCCCCATTGCCCACATCTCCATTCTCCTCAGCGAATTTCTTCTTTTGTGACCAAAAATTAAAAAGGCCTAAGAAAGTGAATGGGAAACAACATTGCTCGCGTCCAACCCAAACTCGTTGGCCCGGGACAAGAAAATGGCTAATTTTTATTGATTCTATTGTTAGGGAGGGGGTGGTCCAAAACTACTTACGACAAAATTTATTTATGATATGATATGATAAATTCTAGGACAATGCTTGTGTCTAGTGCAATAATACAATTGATACATTGGAATTTGGACATATGTCAAATTTTGGACGGGAGATGTGATGTGAGTATCTTATTCCATAGTCTAAGCTAGAAAGGAGGTGAACGTAATAACAAAAAATCTCAGGAGATATAAATAACTTTTTTTTAATACTCATTAACCAACATTATCTATTAAATAGTGCATCTCCTAAATGAATGTTTTGTATTAAATTTTAATAAAAATAGAATGCATTAACAATGTCATTTGCTAAACAAATTTGGACAAACTGACGAAATTGACTTAAAAAAAAATTGACTTGAGAAACTAATTTGAAGAAAAAAAAACTTTAAATTCACAATTAAAGTAAAAGTCAAGTTACTAAAAGATTTTAAACCAACATTTAACATATGCTTCTTGTTCAATTTCTCCATCCAAGAATTAATGAAATTTAACATGGAACATGAAAAGGCGCGGCTTTTATGTTGAATGAAGATTTTCAGTTAGCTACACAATGGCAACTCTAAGGAATTTTTTCAAGGTGGTCATTAAAACACTTAAATTAAAAAAAAAATTAATAAAAATAAAACTTAAGTATATTGACATCACAAAAAAATATGCACATACAAATATATAAAGTTTTGAAATTTCCTTCTTAGAGTTTTCCTAGCTTCATTATCAATGCTATCAGCCACATCATTTTCAATGTACACAATCAAACAATCATTAAACTATTGGTCTTCCATTCAATTACTAACATTTTGCCTAAATAAGTAATAATATAAAAAAATGATCATCCTTTTTTATGATATGTTTCAATTAATTTTTGTATTCTTTAAACTAATTAGGATTAAATCTACGCAATACAAGTAATTTTTTATAAGAAATTTTTTCATAGTAGTTGTTGATACCGTATTTTGTCTAGCTCTAAATTCTGATAGACTTTTTAGCCTTGAATAAAAGGATTGCATGGTTTTAACTTTTAAGGGTTAAACCCCATTTTTTGTTGATTTTTATCAATTTGATTGAGCTTAAATTAAAATCTAACCATGTGATAAGATTAATTTTGATTTTATATTTAAAACAATGAAAATCTGTATAATTTGATTGGTCGTGGGTGACAAATCAAACTTGATTTGAATGAGATATCACTAATTGAATGAAATTACCAGTGTTGCATTTTAATTGTCGAAAAAGTGCGTAATTTTCTATGAAACACGTGCTAAAATTTTAGTGTGATTTCCATGTAAAATTAGTACTAAATATAACATTTGGGTATCCTTATTTGAGCATCCCATTAAGATTTGAGCATCAAATTGATTAAATAATTTAACTGATTTTCATAAATTATGTGTCCTATTTTTATCCAAGTCCATTTTCTTTATCATATTTAGTCCCTTTACTTTATAATGCATGTGTTTTATTGAATGAGCATGTCAAGATTTATTGAATTATTAAGTGCACTGCATGCAAGGTTTCATTCCACTGTACAGTTATCAAACTAAGAAAAAAATTGCAAATAGAGAATTGGAAAAATAGAGAATAGTAGGGGGGAAAAAAGTATACCAGTGGGTGAAAAGCCAACGTGACGATGGCACAACTCCGACACTGGAGAGAGGATGCCGCAGTGGTTATGGACTTTTGTTGGATCATATATATATATATATCTCTCTCTCTCTCTCTCTCTAAACTGAGCCCAAACTTTTGAATTATTATTGGGTACTCTGGGAGTATATTCCCTCTCTCTCACATAGGAGTGGGTCCCACCTACCATAAGGCTCACCTCCATGTGAGAGGGAGGGAGTATACTCCTAGACTATCTAAAAATTTCCCAAACTTTTTCCTACTCTCTCAACGGCTCAGCTTTGGTTTTTATTCCTAGGTGCCTCTCACGTTACTTTTAGCATTATTTTGTTAACAAAAGAATAATACAAGTATTGATTTGGCAAGTGTTTAAAGTTCATGCAGTAAATTGGCAAAAATTAAAGTACAAAGGGTGTTAAGGTCATTGCTTGAAAGTTTAGGAGGTGTCTAAGAATTTTTCCCATAGTTTTTTAGTAGGGTAATTATTGAATTTTGATTTTGTATGCATTTTGTGCTTGTGGTTTATGTCTGTAAGTGTTATATATGATTTCTTGAGATGGGCTTTGATTGTCATGTTAGATTAGTGACTGTCGTCTTGCTTTGGTTACTAAAAGGTTGTGGGAATGGAAATGGACCAAATAGATAAAAGTGGACTGAAATGAACCAAATAGACTAAAGTAGACTAAAAAAGACCAAAGTGGACGGAAAGGACCAAAAAAGACCGAATGGACCGAAATTGACCTAATCGACCAAAGTAGACCAGAATGGACTAAAGTAGACTAAAATGGACCTAATGGACTAAATGGATCGATGTGGATCAAAATGGACCAAATTTCAACTACTAACTTTGCAGATAATTAGCATGTAATTATTGAAGATTTGGTTGGGTCATGCCCTAAAGGGCCCAAGCATATATGTTCAAGAAAGGGAATGGACATTAAAATAAACATAATCATCATCTAACTTTAACTTGTGAGTCGAGACAATGTTCATGAAAGGGAAATAAAAAAATAAATAAAGAAAAATGGAGTATAGGTTATATTTTATTCCATTCTATCCTAATTGTTACTAGAAATGGAAGGAGTCCTTTTTGCTTAATGCTTATAGAGATGAAAGGTTGATGCTCTTCATCTCTATAAGTATTAATTTAACCATAACAATGAAGTATTAATCTTAATAATTTATGGTTAAATTAATGTGTTAAGTTTTGCCTACTTATAACTATTGTGGGGATGAAGGGCCCAGAAATGGGTAATGGGCTGTGGTCGTGTCCGAGGACATTAAATAGTCTAAGGACAGGTTGATGCTAATGGAAGCATACAAGTTAATGGTCTGTGGGAGAAGTCTGGTCATAAGGAGTTGGGAGTGTAGTCCGAGGAGCAACACCTCTTCGGCTAAGCAAAGAAGAGGTCTAGGGTTCGACCCTTTGTTAAGAACAAGGAAACAAGCAATCATGCTAGCAAGGATTAGACATGGCAAAACGGGTCAGAAAATTCTGACCTGACCCGACCCGACCCGAACCCGATTTTTTTTACCCGAAGCAAAAACGGGTTGACTCGTGACCCGACCCGTGTTTTTTGCGGGTCAACCCGAACCTTTTTTTTTTATGGGTAAAAAAATAGTAAAACTAAGACAATATTGGTTTAATTGTTTATTGTGAACTTTAAGGAAACAATTGATACATTTACATAACTACATGCAAATTAATTGAAAGATAAATGATTGAACATTCTATAATGAGTAAATATTTTTAGATATCAAATAGCAATGTACAATGGGGTTTCAACCAAAAAAAAAAAAAAAAAGTGGGTAAATCCAAGGGTTCTGCAAATTTATTGGTTAAAATTAAATAAATTAATTATTTGAGACAATTTTTTTATTAAAAAAAAAAAAGAATTTGAGGGATAATAGTCTCGAGAGCTTTATAATTCAGTTGTCATTTTATGGTGTTTTCAACAGAGACGTCTAGAGTTCAAACATGATGAAATTGTTACCCAACAACACTAATTTTTCCAACTTCCAACCTTTCAAAAGCAATATGTTTTATGTTTTGGGCATGAGAGTTAGAAAAAAAAAACATGTTGAACAAAGCAAATATCAATCAATTTTATTATTTATATAGAAAAATAAAAGCAATTCATTGATTCTTAGCCAAAATCACATCAAATTAAATGGCAAAAATAAAAAAAGCTTTCAAAAAGAAATATCATCCAAATTTTTACAAAAGAAATGAAGAAAATCTAGAGAGAGGGAGAAAAATAACTAATAAGCGGTATTTCTTTTTTGGGCATAACCATGAAAAAATAAATAAATAAGATTTGCTCCAATGTTATTGAATCCAAAAGGCAAGTATTGTAGAAGATAAAGCCAAAAAGCATATTAAATTAAAATAAGAGACCCCACAGGAGAAAAAAAGAATCAAGCTTTGGATTTGTAGAATTTGATCGTTTTTTAACCCTCAAATTCTTTCAATCTACCTTTTCTAATACCAAGAAATATGTAGAATTTTCTGCATTTGAGTCCAAATGCATTAAAACCAAATAATGTGAAAACTGGCCAAAATGGCCATATACCACTATTTAGCATTATATTTAGCAATATATTACTAATTGCAAAATATTTAACAATCTACCACCTATTTGAAATTTGAGTTTGTCGTGTAACTCGAGTTCTAGAAACTCAAGTTCTTTGCCGTGCTATTTTTTATGGAACTCAAGTTCCTAGAACTCGAGTTACATCAAAAAAATGGTAGATGTTTTCAATGGAACTCAAGTTTATGAAACTTGAGTTTCACAAACTCAAATTTTAACAAAAATTGGTAGATTCCTAATTATTTTACAAACAGTACTAGATTCATATATATTTTGCCAAATAATGGCACATGGCGATTTTGGCCTTGAAAACTGCTCCAAAATATTTTAGTTTATTTCTCATCATTTACTGCATGAAAGTAGAATAGAGAATAAGGTTGTCAAAATCGGGATCCTACGTAGAATCATTGAAAGTAGGTGAGATCGTAAATCGTAAGATCGAATCGTGAATCGTAACATCCTACATATTTTCAGATTTAAAGTAAAAAACGCATTGATAATGACTTTGTATGTTGAATAATCATGTAAATTATAAATTCATCCATAAAAAAAAAAAAAATTTAAAAACACTAAAATTTGTATCATATGATGTAATTTGCATGTCATACATCGCTAAGTATATACTAACAAAACAAATATATTTAAATTTTGACCCAATATACCTAAAAATTTCAATAAATGTTTAATTAGCAACCAAATACCAAAATATTTATCAAAAAATATATAAAATATTTTCCAAGTTCTAAGTTTCAAGTTTGAAATCTAAAATAAGTTAGCAAATGGAAACTAGCTAACTACAATATGAAATCCAAAAGTAAGATGAATATTAAGGTAAAATAGACATTTAATTATTCTCATTCTAAGAGCAACTGCATCAGTTGATACATAGTTTTGCAAAATAGAAAAAGTTGCTCATTTTACACATTTTGAGCAAAAAAAACACTCACATCAGTGGGTGTAAAGTTGTGCATTTATGCACAATTGCTACAGTAACCGTGCATATATGCACAGTTACTGTAGTTTTTGCATTTGATATTTTTTTCTCTCTCCTCTTTACCTCTGACTCTCATCTCAACTTTCTCTTTCTCATTTCATCACAGCTCCCTCTTTCTCTCATCTTAACTCTCTCAGGCTCACAACTCTAACTTTCTCTCATCTCAACTCTCTCAACCTCTCCGATCCAACAATCCGATGAGTCTTTATTCTAAGTTGGACGAGTCGACTCAGATAACTCGCTGTTGAACTCGTCGGAGGCATAGCAGGCACATGAAAACTTAGACCGACTTACTCGGCAGACCATGATCTAGCGATCCAAGGCCTTGACTCAATAATCAGAAGCTCCAAGAAAGTGATATTGGTTCCAAATTTGGCGAGTTCTAGCCAGAGCTCCATTACCTTCTTGTTGTTCAGATCAATGGCTTTTGGGTTTTGATCGGATCTATGGCTTTTGGGTTTTGATCCTTTTTTATTATTTGTTTGATTAGTGGGTTTTGGGATTTCATATGGCTGGGTTGAATGGGTTGATGATGGTGGTTGCTTGATAATGGTGGTTGTGTAGGTTGTGTTGGGTCTGTGAGAGAGATGACAGAGTTAAAGAAATGAATATTTTATTTGAATAAATGTATATAATAGACAAACTGATGTGGGTGTTTTGTAAAAATAGGAGTGTAAAATAGAAAAAGTAGGTTTTAGATGTGCAAAATGGAAAAATTTATGTATCAACTAATGCAGTTGCTCTAAGATTCTTATAACCACCGTTTTAAATTCTTAATCATCATCATCCATATCATCATCTATGTAGACACTATATATTTGTATACTAGAGCTGCAAAAGACATTAAGATACAATTTCACACTCAACTATTCAAATTATACCACTCAACAACAATTAAAAAGTATGCTCAAAAAAATCAATCATTATACAAATACAAGCATAGCTGATAAAATTATATATAAAAAAATATTTTAGTAATATTAGAACACAAATTAGTATATTAATTAAACAAATTTAACAGCATTATAGCTTAAAAGGCAGTAAAACCAACATCAAATTCTTCATTTAGAAATGATGAAATATTCCTTCATTTTGATTACAAATGAACTAGAAACTAGAAAACATTTTCTTAGGTTAACGTAATTTTAAGAAATAAAATAAAATAAAAAGTCATATCATCACAACATGAAAAAATAAATTTATCCCATAAAAAAAATTTATAAAAAAAAAAAAAAAAAAACCAAAAATTTCTTTTTTGGTAGGATCGCAAAAAATAACCACAATTCCCAAAATTGAAGCGTTGATCTTCCAAGAAGTTCTCAGTTATTTATTATGAGACACAGAAATAAGGAAACAATTGTTCTTTGAAAAGGAGTTGATGAAGCAAGAGGAAACTCAAGGAGGACAATGTACACTTTGCATGGTTGAGTTGATGGCAAGCTGACACACGTAAAAGTAAAACTACCTTAGACCATACATACTAACATATGTTTCAGTGTAATATCGAAGTGTGATCATTGATTAGCCCCTCAATGTCATTAAGTTATATTGATACTTTCAGTTGTATGATGTTCACTGATCTGATAGCTTGATAAGGTAGTACTAGGCTTTATGCCTCGTTTTTCTTTTTCTTTCTTTTTTTTTTTTGCCATAGGATTGCCTAGATCTTCCAGTAGTTTCATTTGGAGGGATTTCTTTTGTCAACTTTCTCAATTTCTAAATCCTATTCTACAACTTATCTGTGCCCTGCGCCCCTGCCAGATTCCCAATCTCCTTCCAGGCTTCAACAAATGAAGATTATTCTCCGTCAGGAATTTAGAAATCACAATCTAACTGGGGGCCCAAACTACACCAATGTAACAGAAATATCAGAACTTTCCAATCTGAAAAATGGAGCTTCTAAACAGGGGAAAAAACCATATCTTTTGAAATCTCAGAACCAAACCTCTCAATCTCAAACACAATTTTCAGTTCCCTTCACAATCCATGTCTCTTATATACATGCGGTTCAACTTTTACTGATGAAAAATACGCATGTAAACAATAAACTTAGAAAGTTTAAAATAAAGCCAATAGACAAAAAATTAACAACTCTACCTCAAAACTATAATAAAAAAAATATATTGAAATCCTAGGAAAAAAATCCCCTCCATGTGATATAAAAAACACATTTTTCGATAACCATAGATGGCTTCGCATCTCTTCCTTCTATACAGCACATTAATCAACAATTACTCCAGACTCCTCATTTGCAATATACAACATCCAAAAATTAGTTAAACTTCTCAACCCAACAAATGGGAATTTAATTATTTATTTATAAATTACTACAGAGAGAGGGAAATGACTGGATTGAGAGTGACGTTGGAAACGGAAACTGGCTTGGAGATCTTCTCCCCAACATTTCCAACAACCCCACCTTAGAGGCTGATCCATTAACTCATCTTTGTGAACTCCTATTGCACTTGATATGGCCTGAACCCAGTTATAGAGCATGAATCTTCAAATCATCTAATCTCTCTCTCTGTGTTTATTTTAAGACCACCCATAGCTAAATAAATAAAATTAACCATAAGTATAAAGTTTTTGTTATTAATGTCAGAGCTCTAATTCCGTTAATAAAATAAGACTTTTCCAACCACAACGATGATAAAGTCTTCCAACCTAAAGGATGTTCCAACGAAAATAATCCATTTCCATGGAGTACAAATTTCTCCGGGACTTTCATTAAAGCAATGAGTCTCCAAAATTTAAGATCCTTAGCAGAGACAATTAAAATTTCTCAAACAAATAATCAAAGCTCAACAGTAAAGGTTCCAATCTCAACCTAATTGCAACCGTCATTACCTGAGAACCCTCTAATCCACAATTGCCACAATAATTTGTGAAGAGGGAATAAAGGGAGGTGAGATTACTCATTAAGTGAAATTTACTAACATGCAGTGCGGCAACAAGCCATATAAAAAAATAGTACATTTTTAACAAAATCACTACTTTGCAAACATTCAAAATTTCATAAGCAGATATTTCATAAAATATCAATGTAGGAAATATATCTCATAACTTCAACATGGTTGCAACATATGTCATATAACCACCCAATTTACTGTGAGCAACAACATCATAACAAATCAAAATAATCGTATAAACAATTTCCTAGGCTTTCTATTCATGGTCAGCATTTACGCCTCATTGACAGGTATGTGCAGTCTCCTCCCTCTTTTTTAAGGCTCCCTATTTGGAACCTAAAGCTGGTATGGCTCCCTCTTAGGAACCATACAAGTAAACTCACTTTCTAAGAAATTACCAAGGTGCACTGTCCCCCTTTTGGGACTGTCCCCTTGCTAAGGACTAACTACAGTATTGTGCTTCTATTCACGACTTGTTATAGGGTTTCAAAAACCTCTAAGAAATCATGCAGGTAAACTCACTTTCTAAGGAACTAGAAAGGTGCATTGTCCCCTATTTGGGACCGTCCCCTTGCTAAGGACTAACTACAGTATTATGCTTCTATTCACAACTTGTCATGGGGTTTCAAAAACCATTTCTTTGGGACTGTCCCCTTGCTAAGGACTAACTACGGTATTGTGCTTCTATTCACAATTTGTCATAGGGTTTCAAAAACCATTTCTTAAGAAAGGAGTTCGAAGTTATGGAAGCAAAGCTGCAGAATCTGTATTGCTAGTGTAGATATTGTCTGCTCATAGTAGTGGGTGAAAACGCCTCTCCACATTAGAGGGAGGTCACTCCTTATAAGCACATCCCTATGTGCTTCTCTAGGCAATATGGAATTCCATGGATTGCAAGACCCCCTTTTGGGTCTCTACATTAGTTGTACTAAGTTGGACACATGTCATTGTATGGTTAGCTACTTGCTTGGTTAGTTAGTTAGTTATTTTCTTTTTTCCTACTGTGATCTTGTATATAAAAGCAAAGAACTGTAATCTGAACAATATACGAAGCATTTTTCACATTCTGTTTTCTCTCTTGCTTTCTCTTTCTTTCATAGTTCCCAAACCTCCATTAACAAAGCTTCAATCTTCCTTGATTTTGTTAAAAACAACACAAATCAAATCATAAAACATCATGAGTAAATTAAACGATAACTTTCTCAAAACAAATAGTAAACAACTTAACCCATAATATTTAGAAACATCCGTTCACTTGAAAAGTTTAATCCACGCATACAAATTTATATAAATCAGCTCATCCCACAATATTTTCAAAGAAAGAGGTATACAAAGTTTTCTCAACAAATACTTAGGTAGTAAGAAAACAAAAAGTACATGTAATATAAATACTTTAACACCACTTACCTATGCGCCTCCCTATAAGCCAACATTCATGCGTTCCAAAACCACTTCATAGAACCTGTATGGCTGAGTCCAAAGGTATATCAATACATCATCAATCACAACACAACATTAATTGCTATCTCATGATTCTATGTCAGTAAATGAAACTACCCTAGAGTTTGAATTACTATTATAAAACTGCATGTGACCAAGGGTATATAGGTATGGCATAAATCTGGTGCCTCCCAATTCTTGGTCCTTTACTTCAACACCAATTGTAGTTTGTTAGAAAATCATTCGGTTACTAAAGCTTCAAAGACTCAAGTCATTAGCAATAAGGGATGTATAACTATATATAATTCTCCATAACTACAAGAAGATAAAAATTTCAATCAGCGTGGTATCTTAAGCATGGTTGAGTCCCAAGAAACAACTGAAGTATTGATGTGGTATGTAGATAAAAAAAATAAAAAAGAAAAAGAAAAATAATGAAGAATAAAAAAATTGAACAAGAGGTAGTGATTAATATACTTAGCCAAGAGCGTAGCAGGCTTCGATGAAAAGACCCTTACTATCCGGGAGAAAAGATTCATAATGCTTAGAATAAACCAACTTTGAACGGAAAAACCTAGTGGCAATGGCTTTTTCGGTGTATGTCTCCCTAATGAGGGCCTGAAAAATTACAATGCTAACAGTACGTGCTCTGCTTCTTAGTCTATAGCGATGGAGAGTCGGATGTGTGGTCAGACGTGTGCCAACCCTTACATAACAAAAGTACCTATTCTCCAAGTGAAGCAGGCTTGACGAGGATTGCAACAGCCCAGGAATATTAAAAAAAGCATCCGTACCCATATCTGCCGAGACTAGATGAAGGCAGTGATTGTTAAGCAATCTTTCTACTAGTTGAACATCCTCTTCCTCTTCCTCATCCTCTTCTTCTTCCTCATCCTCATCCTCATCCTCATTATTCGCTAATGGGGCTATTGTAAAATTGTAAAATGCGAAACAGAAAGCAAGAACTGATTTGAGAGAAAACAATTACACTGAGTTTTCTTATCAAAATGTTTATAAGCTCTTAATTATACATTAACCGTTTGTTCTGTATTTATACACAAAAGCAGGGGCTAAGCTTGCCGCCCAAAATCCTAACTAACTATTTAAAGAATCAACGAATCAGCTAATGACATGTGGCAAGTCTGTAACAAACTTTTGCTAACTAATTCTTAAATGAAACGGTGCGTTTCTCCTTTCCTTTCTTCCTTGCCGTTTTGTATTTACATCCTTTGCTCTTGCTGTCGTTTTGCTCTTCCTTATTGTCTCTGTTGCTGCTGTCGTTTAAGTCATCTTCAACATTTGTACCTCTCAATAGAACCATCAGGTAAGTGTTTGATCCTATACACCCATTTGCAGCCTATGGCAGTCTTGCCAGGAGGCAAAGGAACCAAGGACCAAGTGTTGTTTACCTCCAAAGCCTCAATCTCTTTGTCCATAGCAGCCCTCCACTCAGAAAATTGAACTGCCTGATGAAAGGAGACAGGCTCTGAGGGAGTAGCACTTACTGCTAGGACAAAGGATTTAAAAGTGGAACCCAAGTGGGAATAGCTCAATGAATCAGAAAGAGCATAAGGTAGACCAGACTGAGGTTTGGCACTAACAACAGCTTTACATGAATAGTCTGATAGGTAAGAGGGTTGTACATGAGGTCTAGTAGACCTTCTTAACTGAATTGGAACAGGTTGAGAAATGGATGTGGTATCTAAATCAGGATTGGAATCAAGGACAGGATTGGGAATGCAGGTATGGATGGTAGGGTCTGAAGAATTGAAATCAGAAGGAGGATTTAAAGTGACAGAATCAGATTGGGAAGCAACTAGGTCAGGTTCTAAGATGGAATGGGCAGAAGTAGTGGAACAATCATAAGCATAAGAGGAATTTGAATTGACATGAGGAAAAACAAAGTCATTCAAGTAAGAAGTGGAAGGAGATGAATTAGAGATGTAAGGAAAAATAGACTCATAAAAAACAATGTCTCTAGAAATGTGGATAGAATTAGTAGCAAGATCTAACACTTTGTAGCCTTTTATGCCATGAGGATAGCCCAAGAACACACATTTTCTGGACCTAGGTGCAAATTTATGTCTATGAGAAGATAAGGTAGAGATGAAGCACAAGCAGCCAAAACATCTAAGATGTGTGTATGAAGGTGGAGAATGAAAAAGCATTTCATAGGGTGTTTTATTACCTAGAGTCTTGGAAGGCACCCTATTAATCAAGTGGACAGCAGTGAGGATGCAATCACCCCAAAAACATAAGGGTACTTGAGATTGAAATTTCAAAGCCCTAGCAACATTAAGAATGTGTTGATGCTTCCTTTCAACAATGGCATTTTGTTGAGGAGTATCAACACAAGACAATTGATGTAAAATTCCATTAGAGTTGAAAAAATCTTTAAGATAAAATTCAGTCCCATTATCACTTCTAATAGTCTTAATGGATTTGTTGAATTGAGTTTTGACCATAGAAGCAAAATTAGGGATAACAAATTGAGTATCAGACTTAAGCTTGAGCAAATATACCCAAGTACACCTAGAAAAGTCATCAACAATTGTTAAAAAATACTTGTAACCTTCAATAGTACAAGTGGCAAAAGGACCCCAAAGATCACAATGAATCAAATCAAAAGGAGCTGAAGAGATATGAGTGCTGACAGGAAATGGAAGTCTCTTTTGTTTGGAAAAATGACAAACATCACAACATGTAGTTTTATTGAAAACATCAATGTTTACAACATCCTTTAACAGTTGAAGTTTAGAAAATGAAGGATGTCCTAACCTATTGTGCCATAATTCTGTGCTTGAAGAATTAAAAGCATTATTACAGGCAGTAGCAGTGAGAGCAGTAGACTTTTGTTGAAGTGAAGAATCCAACAGGTACAAGCCATTGCTCTCTCTACCCTGACCAATCATGCTCCATTGAGCAAGGTCCTGAATGAAGCAACAATTACCAAGGAAAATTAGACAACATGATACGGTTTTGGTAAGTTTACTGACTGAAATCAGATTAAATCCAAAAGATGGAACACATAACACATCTTTTAAAACAAGAATGGATGAAATTTGCACAGTGCCTACATGTGTGACTAAGGCTTGATCCCCATTTGGCAAATAGACATAAGTGTTTACAGTGGAAGTTATGGAAGTGAATTGAGACACTGAATGCACCATATGGTCAGTTGCACCAGTGTCTATGATCCAAGAATCATTTTTGAAAACAGTTTTATCAACAATTTGGGCAGAAAACACAGAATGAGAAAGGTTAGGAGGGATCCAAAAGGATTACCTGAAAAATTAGAAGAGCTGGAAGCTGAGTTGAAGGAAGAAGGTGATGATGTTTGTGGTAAAGTTGAAAAAGGATTGGGTGTCATGACAGAAGCAACATGACTGGAGTGAGTGCCAAAACCTGAACCTGAAGCTGAACCTGCATACCCTTTGAGAAAAGAGAGCAATTGCTCACATTGAGCTGGAGAAATGGAACATTGAGGCTGATAAGAGGAAGGACCACCACCAGAGTTCTGCTGCAGAAATGGACTGCCAACAAATTGCCACCAAGATTGCCAGATGCACCTTGTGCAATGCCAAAAGATGAATTCCCAACACCATTCTGGAAACCAGTTTGAGCACCAAAAGGAGTATTGACCAAATTCTGAATCATGCCATCAGATTGGACTCCTTGAGTGGGTAAACATTGGATTGAGCATTGGGAAAACCAATGTGACTAGCATCAAACCCAAAGGAACCTGAAACTTGGTTAACCATTGGTCTATTGCCCCCTTTAGGCTTGTAACCAGGAGGATATCCGTGGAGTTTATAGCATTTATCTGCTATATGCCCAGTAAAACCACAATAGGTGCAAACTGGCCTATCTTTCTTTCCTTTCCACCACCTTTATTCTGACCTTGAGCACCTTGAAAAGACTTATTATTATTCACATACATTGCCACAGCATCCAATTGCTGAACCATATTAGCAGTATTTCCTAAATTCTTCCTTTTCTCTTCTTGCAAAACTAAGGAACATACTTTGCTAAGAGGAGGAAATGGTTCAATAAGCAAAATTTGTCCAATCAAATTGCCATAGTTATCATTCAACCCCATTAGAAAACGAAAAACGTGTTCTTTGTGTTGTGCATCTAATTGAGATGATTTGGAACCACAAACACAAGCACAGGTACAAACAGTAAAAGGTTGATTATTCACAAACTCATCCCATAAGGTTTTGAATCTAGTAAAATAAGAACTCACCGAGAGTGATCCTTGGACCAGATGAGAAATTTCCTTCTGCAACTCAAACAATCTCGGCGTATTATCTTGAGAAAACCTATTCCTGAGATCAATCCACAGATCTCTTGCAGAATTGATGTACATAACACTAGCCTTGAGGTCAGGACTGAGAGAGTTGGTCAGCCATGAAAGAATCGTAGTGTTGCACCTATTCCAAGAATTGAATAGATGTGAAGTTGGATTTGGTTCTGAGATCGAACCATTGACAAATCCAAACTTATTTCTGGAACTCAAAGCCAGAAACACAGATCTCGCCCAGGTCATGTAATTCTCAAGACCAGTAAGAGGCTGAGATGTGAGAATCAAACCAGGATTTTCATTCGCTGGTAAGAAATATGGATTATTAGCTGATTCATCTCCCATGGCAGCACTACCATTTGGCATAGACGAAGAAGAAGGTGCGCTTGAAGAATCTGAAGCCATTAGAGACTAAAAGATCAAATTTAGAAAGAAAAGTTTTGTTTGGTTGGTGAGAAAGTGAAAGAAAAACGCTCTGATACCATGTAAAATTGTAAAATGCGAAACAGAAAGCAAGAACTGATTTGAGAGAAAACAATTACACTGAGTTTTCTTATCAAAATGTTTATAAGCTCTTAATTATACATTAACCGTTTGTTCTGTATTTATACACAAAAGCAGGGGCTAAGCTTGCCGCCCAAAATCCTAACTAACTATTTAAAGAATCAACGAATCAGCTAATGACATGTGGCAAGTCTGTAACAAACTTTTGCTAACTAATTCTTAAATGAAACGGTGCGTTTCTCCTTTCCTTTCTTCCTTGCCGTTTTGTATTTACATCCTTTGCTCTTGCTGTCGTTTTGCTCTTCCTTATTGTCTCTGTTGCTGCTGTCGTTTAAGTCATCTTCAACA
>NW_027069854.1:329823-349634 GCF_002906115.3 Quercus suber | reverse complement strand
AAAAACGCTCTGATACCATGTAAAATTGTAAAATGCGAAACAGAAAGCAAGAACTGATTTGAGAGAAAACAATTACACTGAGTTTTCTTATCAAAATGTTTATAAGCTCTTAATTATACATTAACCGTTTGTTCTGTATTTATACACAAAAGCAGGGGCTAAGCTTGCCGCCCAAAATCCTAACTAACTATTTAAAGAATCAACGAATCAGCTAATGACATGTGGCAAGTCTGTAACAAACTTTTGCTAACTAATTCTTAAATGAAACGGTGCGTTTCTCCTTTCCTTTCTTCCTTGCCGTTTTGTATTTACATCCTTTGCTCTTGCTGTCGTTTTGCTCTTCCTTATTGTCTCTGTTGCTGCTGTCGTTTAAGTCATCTTCAACAGCTATTGCTCCTACTGTGTTGTCATAACATCCATCAAGGGTATCCTCTATGAACTCACTCTTGCGCAAGAAGAAATTACCAGATAGAAAGTCAGGAATGCTAACTCTGTTTGTCCATTGCCGTGTGTCAAGATCGAAACAGTAGAGGCGATTTTGTCCCAGCTGCAACGCTACAAGAACAGCCTTCCTTCCCACAACAGCATTCCCCACCCATCTAGTGTTCACGTTCCTAATAGGAGGATTTGGCAAGACTGTCCACGTGCCTTCTACAGGATCATAGACCTCAAAGTAAGCAGAGCTTTCATTATCTAAGTTCGTGAAGATGCTTCCAATCACGTAAATCATCTCATCGGCCACAAAGGCCTGCGGACTAGCCTTTCCACTATTCATCGGTCTACCCTGCAACAGCATGTTCTCATTCAGCCTACTCAATAAAAAAGGGTATTCTCTGTAGAGAGTGGGATAGAAAATATAGACCTCTCGTGGCAAGACATCCCATCTTTCTTTCTTGAACTTCTTTAAATCTTCATAAATGCAAATGTTTGGCTTATTTAAATTGAATTCGCCACCAAAAAAATACAGTTCGAAGCCCAATTGAACACAACACATGCCTTCAGGATACATGCCGGTTTCAAATTGGAGGATAAGATTGAGCCCGCTTAGATCCCATTTGTTATTGTTAGCGTCTTGGGCGGCTTCTGTTGGGGGAGGAGGGAAAGGTTTTGTTACTTTAATCTCATACAAGATATACATGACTGGGCTATCTTCGGGGTAGAAAAATAAGTACAGCTTTTTCTCTTCTGATGGCCATGGCAGTCGATGTGCAAACTGCGATAGTAACCGCTTATCCCTGTACTCCAAGATCTGCTTCCTTCTTGTTAGCGGGTTCAAGCACAGAAAGTTTCGCAATTGCTGTAGAGGTTCCAATTTAAATCGTGACGGCGCCCAATCAGCTTTCTCTATTTTCGAATCCGACATATACCAGTACAGCCTCTGCCATTTTGACCACAGATTCTCCATCTCCAAGTTCCACTTCCACGATTTTTGCAAATCCCAGTACATAAAGTCGCACAATTCTAGTAGACGTTCAAAATTAAATTGTGACGGCGCCGAATCAGCTTCCTCTATTTCCGAATCCGACACATACCGGGACAGCTTCTTACATGTTGCTAATATATCGGTCAAAAATACTATTTCGTAGTGGAAATGATGGAACTGCAATTGTGGCCACGGACCCTCCATCTCCAAGTTCCGCTTCCTCAATTTTTGCAACTCGCAGTACAGAAAGTTTTCCGGTAGACGTTCAAAATTCAATTGTGACGGCGCCGAATCAGCTTCCTCTATTTCCGAATCCATCGTCTCCATGTAGCCCTTGTTACATATTGCTAATAAATCGGTCCAAGCTGATCTTTGGGAGTGGAAATCATTGGACTGCAATTGTGACCGCAGATCCTCCATCTCCAAGTTCCTCAGTTTTTGCAACTCCAAGAACATTATGTCGCACAATTCCGCTGGAAGTTCAAAATTCAATTGTGACGGCGCCGAATCCATCGTCTCCAAGTAGCGCTTAAAACATATTGCTAATAAATCGATCAAAGCTGATCTTTGGGAGTGGAAATGATTGAACTGCGATTGTGACCGCAGATCCTTCCGCTTCCTCAATTTTTGCAACTCCAAGTACATAAAGTCGCACAATTCCAGTGGACGTACAAAATTCAATTGTGACGGCGCCGAGTCCATTGTCTCCAAGTAGCGCTTCTTCGATTTTGCTAATACATTGATCAAAGCTGATCTTTGGGTGTGGAAATGATTGAAACTGGGGGAATTTTTTATTTTTTGTTATGGGTCAATTCACGGTACCAAAATGGGTTGATTTAGCCCGGGAAACTGGGTTACACTCACCTCTTTTTTTAGTTTGGAATAAGATATTCATCTCTCTTAAAATGCAAATTTTTTACAATGATCTTTCATGGATGATTGGAAAAAAAAAAAAAAAATTCGCTTTACTTAAATTGTTATAAAGATTATTTAGGAGAAATCAATGTAAATAATTTGTATTTTAAGGAAGGTAAATGTTTTATACCAAACTAAAGGGGAGCGAGTGTAATGATAGAAAACTTAAGGGGAGTTATATGCAATTTTCTCATATAACTAACTCGCTTTATTTGCTAATAGTCCATTTGAATTGAGGGGAGTAGAAGAGGATAGAATTGGTAAAAAATTAGTTTATTTTCAATCTACTCTACTCTATTCTCTCTCCCCCTCCCCTCAAACCAGGCCCTAACAAAATTGAAAGGAAACACTAGATTGACACTTTTTGATGAAGTGAGAAATTGAATTTACAAAAATTTAATATCAATAATCAATTTAGTAATGAAATTATTGAAGTAAAAGCTAAGTAACTAAATTGAATTTTAACCTAAATGTTTTATAGGAGTTGTGGACAAGATTGCCATAGTTATGCATCCAACTAAACTTCAGCATAAAACTTAGAAGGAAAAATAAATTCACATGTTCACGCATGGACTGTTCTAAGTCCAGCATATTTTCCCCTGCACGTACTGCCAATCCAATATTTCCATGAATCCTACAAGCAGTTAATAAGGCGGCCCCAGTGAAGGAGTCAGGTTCAATGGGCATTTCTTCAATAAACTCAATTGTAGCTGAATAATGTTCTAAACCCGATATAATTTGATACTCTTCCGTGATGTTAGAGAAATATTTCCTCCCCTCTTCCACCATTCCAACAAGACTAAGCAAAGAAAATATTCGTAAAGCTACCTCCTTTTGGTCTGACT
Source organism: Quercus suber (assembly GCF_002906115.3). NCBI lineage: Eukaryota > Viridiplantae > Streptophyta > Magnoliopsida > Fagales > Fagaceae > Quercus > Quercus suber. The sequence goes on along the minus strand of NW_027069854.1, from coordinate 346,451 downwards.
CCAAACTTCTTCATCTGATCAAAGAGATCAAGTGCAGTATCTGCATGAACATGTAAATCATAACCACCACTCAATGAATTCCAAGTGCTAATATCTTTGGAAGACATTCCATCAAATAAGGTACTTGAATATATTTGTTGTTAGAATTGGGTGAATTAATCTGTTAACACAAGGTTAAAGAAGAGAGGAAAGAAAATATGATACTAGGAATTTAAATGATTCGGCAATATGCCTAAGTCCACTGGAGGCAATAGAAAATTTTCACTATAACTGTAGAGATTATAACAATGACTTGAAGACACTCTCACACAAACCCAAACCCAAATACACCATTGGTTCTCTCACAAATAAATAGAGAACACCCTATTGTATTTAGACAAAAGTTGCAAGACACTAACTTCCTACACTTTGGTGCACACACACAGAAGAAGTTCTAATTGCTATCTTCGTAGCTCACATGCATTGCTCACAATGGGTATAACCAATCTAAATCATATAGGAATCAAACCTCTTGTACCATTGTCTGGGAGATTGTTTAAGCCCATAGAGTGACTTCTTCAATCTACAGACAAGTTTCTCCGTACCAAGTTTCTTGAACCCCTCTGGTTGTTCCATGAAGATTTCTTCCTCCAAATTCCCATGAAGGAATGTTGTCTTCACATCCAGTTGCTCTAATTCCAGATCCTGGTGTGCTATCAAGGCTAGCACTACCCTGATAGAAGTATGCCTGACCACAGGTGAGAAAACCTCATCGTAGTCAATCCCATGTCTTTGTGAATATCCCTTTGCTACCAATCTTGCTTTGAACCGTTCTCTTTCCTTTTCTGATACTGCTTCCTTCTTTCTGAACACCCACTTGCAACCTATTGGTTTCTTTCCCTTTGGAAGTTCTGATAACTCCCAAGTCTTGTTCTTATTCAAGGACTCCATCTCCTCCACCATAGCTTCCATCCACTTGTCTCTTTCAGAGCTATCAATTGCTTCTTGAAAAGTGGAAGGATCCCCGCTACTGATTACTAAGCAATAAGAAGCAAGATCCTCAAAACCATACCTAACTAGTGGTCTTATGTTGCATTTAGGCCGTTCTGATATCATGTTGTGATCTTCTTGATCACTATTGTGAGGTTCCTTCTCTAACTGAGACTCCATTTCATCTAGCTTCACTTGCACCACTGATCTATTGTTGTCACTACTGCTTCCCTTTTCTTAGGACTTTTCCTCCTTTTTGAAATCTTTTATCATGGACTTCTCATCAAACACCACATCCCTATTAATCACCACCTTTTGTGCCACTGGATCCTAAAGCTTGCACCATTTTACTCCTTTCTCGAACCTGAGAAAAATACACCTCTTGGATTTTGAATCAAGCTTTGACCTTTCTTCGATAGGAATATGAACATAAGCTGGACACCCAAATATCCTCATCAACAAGTAATCAAATTCTTTCCCTGTCCATAACTCCTCAGCAACTTTCCCATCAAGCGCGACTCTAGGCAATCAATTAAGAATGTAACAAGCCATGTTCACTACTTCAGCCCAGAAGACTTTAGGAAGCCCAACATTTAGTCTTATGCATCTAGCTATCTCACCGATTGTCCGATTAAGTCTCTCAGTCATTCCATTCTGTTGAGGTGTCCTTCGTACTATAAAGTGCCTCTTGATACCATGCTCTTCACAAAACTTCAAGAACTCCCCATCCTTGTACTCAGTGCCATTATCAAATCTTATGCACTTAATCTTCCTTCCAGTCTGGTTTTCCACTTTGGCTTTCCACTTTCTGAACGTTGCAAATGCCTCAGACTTGTTTTTCAAGAAGTAAACCCAAAGCTTTCTGGAATAGTCATCAATGAAACTCATACAATACCAAGCTCCACCTTTAGAGACCGCTTGCACCGACCCCCAAATATCAGAGTGTACGTAATCCAATATACCCTTTGTCTTGTGCGTGGCTATTTTGAATCGCATCCTATACTGCTTTCCCATGACACAGTATTTGCAGAAATCTAACTTACATGACTTAATTCCGACAGATTTCTCTTCTACAATTCCCTCATACCACGCTCACTCATATGCCCTAGTCGCATATGCCACAAGAGTGTATCATCCTGCTCAGATTCAGTCACTGTAGCAGCTCTACCTACAATGGTATTGCCAAGTAGCTTGTAGATATTACCTTTTCCTTTCTACCCCTTCATCACAACTATAGCGCCCTTTGACACCTTCATTAACCCATTCTCAGACTTATAGTAGTAGCCATTAGAGTCTAAGGTTCCCAATGAAATTAAATTCTTTTTCACCTCTGGAAAATGTCGTACCTCTCCTAATGTCCTCACCACATTATTGAACATCTTTATCTTAATTGTTCCTATTCCAACAACTTTGCAAGTAGCATCGTTGCCCATTAGAACAGAGCCACAATTAATCGACTTGTAAGTGTCGAACCAATCTTTATAAGGAGTCATGTGGAAAGACCATGCTGAATCCAGAACCCAAGAATCAATTAGCCTGTTAGCGCTGGATGAAACAGAAAGCATATCTCCATCTGAATTTGAATCTGCGACCACAATGTTTGCAGATCTTGATGACCCTTCCTTGTCTTTGTCCTTGCCTCTTTTCCACTCTCGACAATCTCGCTTAATATGCCCCTTCTTTTGGCATTTATAGCACTTCATTGTCTTGCTTTTGGATTTGGATCTGCTATGCCCCCTGGCAGAACTGTGATTTTTGTCTTTCTTCCTTCCACGTTCTTGATTACCTTTTATCATAAGCCCTTCACTAGAACTTTCACCTGAATTCTGCTTCTGTTGGTAGTGATCCAACAGGGCTCCTGAGATCTCTTCAAATTCCAAAGTCTCTTCCCCCCAAAGCAAGGTTGTAACCAAGTGTTCGTAGGATGCCGAGAGGGAGGACAAAAGCATCATCACCTTGTTTTCATCATTGAATTTTATATCGATCTGCAACAAGTCACTGATAATTTTATTGAAGGTGTGGACGTGTAAAGCCAAATATGCACCCTCTGCCATCTTAAGATCATACAGTTTTCACTTAAGATTAAGTTTATTTGTGAGGGACTTGGACATATACCGGCTCTCCAACTTCAACCATATAGTTGTAGTAGACACGTCATCCATGACATTGTACATAAGCTCGTCTGCCAAACATAGTTGAATTGTACTAGCTACCTTCATATCGAGTTCTTCCCATTCGTCATTCGTCATCGTCTCTGGTTTCTTTGCTTTCCCGTACAAAGCCTTCACCAAACCTTGTTGTACCAACAGATCTTTAACCCTTCTTCGCCATAACCTAAAGTTACCAGTTCCGTTGAACTTAACTACGTCTATCTTGGCAATAGAAGCGTTGATCTCCATTGAATAAATCAACCTAGAGCTTTGATACTAGCTGTTGTGAGAATTGGGTAAATTAATCTGTTAACACAAGGTTAAAGAAGAGAGAGAAGAAAATATGACACTAGGAATTTACGTGGTTCGGCAATATGCCTACGTCCACTGGAGGCAATAGAAAATTTTCACTATAACTATAGAGATTACAACAATGACTTGAAGACACTCTCACACAAACCCAAACCCCAAATACACCCTTGGTTCTCTCACAAATAAATAGAGAACACCCTATTGTATTTAGACAAAAGTTGCAAGACACTAACTTCCTACACTTTGGTGTGCACACACAAAAGAAGTTCTAATTGCTATCTCCGTAGCTCACATGCATTGCTCTCAATTGCTCCACCTCTATTTATAGCCAAACCTTAATTCTTTGGCAATAAATGCTTAGCCACTATTGTTGACTTCCTTAACAATTGGTGTTTCACGTTGGTGATATTTCGGCTGAAGGTTTGGCTATAAATAGAGGTGGAGCAATTGAGAGCAATGCATGTGAGCTACGGAGATAGCAATTAGAACTTCTTCTGTGTGTGTGTACCAAAGTGTAGGAAGTTAGTGTCTTGCAACTTTCTGATGGTTTGTTGTCTAATTGTCAAGCCACCAATTTTGACAATTCAAGCCATTCCAACAATATTATATTCCCTGACTTAGCATAAGTTTCAATAAGTGAATTCTTGCAATAGGAAGTCCAGTCTCTACGCTTCTAGAGAATACACAGCCACTTACCTCTTTTACCTTCTTCCCTGTAATTAAATTTGCACATACAGGTATGACAGTCAAAATTGTAACTGAATTAGGAATGACACAGCAAGATTGCATTTGTCTAAATATTCCAAATGCCTTGTCCTTTTGCCCAGTTTGCAAGTAACCAGAAATAAGAGCATTTCATGAAGCTGTATTCTACTTGATTTTTCCTTCTTTTTCCATTCTCTGGAAGAGATCCATGGCTTAATCCTCATATTCATTATGTATATATCCAGAGATCATCACATTCCATGTTACAACATTTGGTGATACACCTGAATTTTGCATTTTCATGAGGAGTTGATGGGCTTTACCATAATAGCCAGCTTGGTATTACCTTCCAATCATTGAGTTCCTAGTGTATACATCTTTATCTGATACGACAATCAAAGACTTTCCAAGCTGCTTCCAGTACCCCACACTTAGAATGCATGTCAGTGAGAGAATTTCCAACCAATACATCATTGATTAAACCCATCTTAACAGCAATAGAAGGGATTTCCAATCCCTTATCTAGTGATTTCAAAGTTGTACATGCTGAAATTGCACTTGTAATCGTAACCCCATTTAACTTAACCGCTTCCTGAAGCATATCCTTTAACAAATCCAATGCCTGATTGTTCCTGTTTTGAGAAAACCCCAAAATTTTTGAAGTCTCAAGTAAAAACAGCAGGAGTTATTCCAATACTCTCCATCTTCTTCATCCAGTTCCATTGCCAAATCACAATGCCCTAACTAGTTATAACTAGCAACAAATATGTTCCAAGTCACCAAACCCAATTCAATCCCTTCTTCATGCATTGCAAATATTTTGTAAGCTTTCTTTGGGTTGGAAAATACAAAATGTGATTCACATGAGAAGACTATTGGTATTTAGATAAGTTCTAATTACAGTTTATGTGAATTTACCCTACTTTTTGTTAATTGTGACTCATTAAAGGAACTAATTTAAAAAAGTTCATGGTTTTAATTAAAATCGTAAAATAAATTTTTTGATTTTTTGATTTTAAACTATCCCAATAGGAGGAAATATGTAATGTACCCAATTAATAAATTAAAAATAACGAAAACAATATTGTGGGAGGACTTTTGTCTCGGCCCCCAATCAGGTATTGTTCGCTTTGGGATGGGCAAGGATCGACCTATGTTTCACTCGCACGAATTTTCTCAATCCCACATCAGGGAGAGACGCCTCCCACTCATGCCTTATAAACCTTTGGCCTAAGGATAAGTGTACCACTACTACAGATATCTTGGAGGCCGAGACGAAAGTCCTCCCACAAATATCTTGATCATTTGCACGGGCTCTTCTTCTTTCCTAGGAAGATAAATCATAATAAGTTGTTATTTTACCAAGGACTTGCTTATGTTATGGTATCAGTTTGAAGTGAGTTTTTGGTTGTATGTTATGGAGGTTAGGAGTCATAGGACCGTAAAGAGGGGGATAGTAACCTTAGAGCATATATTACAAGTATTTGCTTAAAAGTGTTCATAAAATGTTATCTTTCGGCAAGAAAGAAAAAAGTTAAATTCAGCGAAGTAATAAATGATAGTTACTTAGCTAGAAAAAAAGAAGAAGGTAATGATAGTTTTCATTGAATACAAAAAGATCATTTGCCCTTCATTCCCTGGACAATCATGCATATGTAGTTTTTATTAATTCAAATAGGAAGAAGCAAAGTTGGGACATTCTAGCATTTTACCTCCTTTTATTTTTTTTAATTGGCAAAATGCCCCTATTTCGAAACTATATAGGTGCGCACCCCTATTTCGATACTCGATGACTCTAAAATCGAGTTACTTAAAGTACTCGATTGGTTTAAAATCGAGTTATGCCCGATCAAACTTTTAAAAAAAAAAAATTCATGAAACTCGAGGAAATGGAAATCGAGCTCCAAAACGCCACTATAGGGCTTAAAAACGTCACTATAGTGATTAAAAACGCCGCTATAGGGCCACTAAACTTGGTATTCACACTTATAAAAAAAAAAATTTCCAGAAAACCGCCACTATAGGGATTAAAAAATACCGCTATAGGGCCACTGAAACCTGGTATAAAAAAGTTTTTCAGAAAAACACCATTATAGGGATTAAAAAACGCCGCTATAGGACCACTGAAACTGTATTCACATTTACAAAAAAAAAATTCCAGAAAAACGCCACTATAGGACTTAAAAACGTCACTATAGGGCTTAAAAACGCCGCTATAGGTCTCACTGAATATGGGATAATCACACTTGAAAAAAAAATTTGCATGGAACTCGATTTCCCGAAGCTCGAGTTCCATGCAATTTTTTTTTTTTTTTTATAAGTTTGATCGGGCATAACTCGATTTTCTACGAATCGAGTATTTCATTGAAACTTGATTTTAGGATAATCGAGTATTGAAACAGGGGCATATCCCTATATAGTTTCGAAATAAGGGCAAATTGCTAAATAAAAAAAAATTAGGGGCAAAAGGCTAGAATGTCCAGCAAAGTTGTCTTCTAAACCGGGTTCTAGTGAAATTAATCCAATGGGTGGCAATGGTGAAATTAAATCTTAAAAGCTTTTTCTACCAAGATCTTTCGTGTTCAATATAAAGTGGATCAAGATCGTGAAATTGCAATAGATTATAAAGTGAGGGGAAATGTCTATTACATACATATGGTACATTTTCTATACTACTATTTAAGGGGCTGCACTTGTTTGGACTAGATTTTTTTTGTTCCAAAAAGACCCCTCTACCCTAAAATTTAGCAGAAACAACACTTGAGGATAACACGGTAATAATACCCCTTTAACTCCCACCTAAAACATGGCCTACAAAATAGGACAACTCTCCTGGTGGTTTTCAAACACGACTTGATATCTATTAGAGATTTAAACTGCTACAACTTTCATATTCCTTCTATTACTAAAATACTCAACCCACGTTTTAAACACAATGGATGAAACAGAGTACAATGTTGGTTTTGGAAGTGTTGTGTTTAGGAATGGTCTTTGGATTCTTTTGTTTCTTTGTCCAATGGTATGTTGCCTTGAATCCGTTTCTTCCTTCTAATTATTGAATTGCATTAACATATATTTTATACTCATTTGATTGGGCTTTTTTGTTATGGTAGATTTTTTTTATTAAAATTTTTTAATAACAATTTAGGGGTTCAAAAATTCGTTAGCCATATGGGGTACATAGGAAAAACCTGGCTTTCATAATTCAAAGGAAATTTCCAACAGATGTCTGCATGGCTGCAATTTCTTGCATTGTTCGATCATAACCAGAGGTCCAAAGCTGCTCTCAGGTCTAACTTTCTTTTATGGGTTTAATAAATCATATAAAAAAAAGGATAGATGAAAATGTGAAATTTGATATGTTTTGATTTTTTTTTTTTTTTTGAAGACTATTGGTATTTAGATAAGTTCTAATTACAGTTTATGTGAATTTACCCTACTTTTTGTTAATTGTGACTCATTAAAGGAACTAATTTAAAAAAGTTCATGGTTTTAATTAAAATCGTAAAATAAATTTTTTGATTTTTTGATTTTAAACTATCCCAATAGGAGGAAATATGTAATGTACCCAATTAATAAATTAAAAATAACGAAAACAATATTGTGGGAGGACTTTTGTCTCGGCCCCCAATCAGGTATTGTTCGCTTTGGGATGGGCAAGGATCGACCTACGTTTCACTCGCACGAATTTTCTCAATCCCACATCAGGGAGAGACGCCTCCCACTCATGCCTTATAAACCTTTGGCCTAAGGATGAGTGTACCACTACTACAGATATCTTAGGGGCCGAGACGAAAGTCCTCCCACAAATATCTTGATCATTTGCACGGTCTCTTCTTCTTTCCTAGGAAGATAAATCATAATAAGTTGTTATTTTACCAAGGACTTGCTTATGTTATGGTATCAGTTTGAAGTGAGTTTTTGGTTGTATGTTATGGAGGTTAGGAGTCATAGGACCGTAAAGAGGGGGATAGTAACCTTAGAGCATATATTACAAGTATTTGCTTAAAAGTGTTCATAAAATGTTATCTTTCGGCAAGAAAGAAAAAAGTTAAATTCAGCGAAGTAATAATAGTAATGATAGTTACTTAGCTAGAAAAAAAGAAGGCAATGATAGTTTTCATTGAATACAAAAAGATCATTTGCCCTTCATTCCCCGGACAATCATGCATATGTAGTTTTTATTAATTCAAATAGGAAGAAGCAAAGTTGTCTTCTAAACCGGGTTCTAGTGAAATTAATCCAATGGGTGGCAGTGGTGAAATTAAATCTTAAAAGCTTTTTCTACCAAGATCTTACGGGTTCAATATAAAGTGGAACAAGATCGTGAAATTGCAATAGATTATAAAGTGAGGGGAAATGTCTATTACATACATATGGTACATTTTTTTTAACTAAAATTGTAACTTGGAGTTATGATTTTTAACTTGAAAATTGTGCAAAAATGTCATGGGTAACAGGCGTGTGTATTATGTAATAGCCTAACATAGACAATGAGATATTGCCTGAGAAAAGGAGCATAGGCAACCAAAAAGTCAAGTTATGGAAGTTACACCTTTTTCTTGTTTCTTATCTGGTTAACTGTTATGCTATTCATTTTGAAACCCCCTTCTTTTTTTAAAAAAATGTAAAATGATCCTCCAGTTTCCCTACTTGCATGTACATATAATATTGAGGCTATTCCAAAACAATAATTAGGTTTAAGGATATAAAATTGTTCACTAATTTTTCAAAACTTTTAAAATAACATATTAGAATTGGTGGCTTGGTGCATGTGTGTGCATTTAAGAATAGTTGAAAATGTTTTTTTTCTTTTTACTATTTGTTTTAGTTTTTTTTTTTTTTTTTTAAATCTAGTTTTTAAAATTTTTTTTTATAAATAAAGTANTGTTTTTGGAATATCTTCCTTCCTCATCCTAATTTGATGGTATCCAGACCTCAAGTCTAGCTTAGAAAAAATGCAAGCTCCATGTAACTCATCTAAAAGTTCATCTATAACAGGGATAGGGTATTTATCTTTAATAGTGGCTTGGTTTAATGCCCTATAATCTATACACATACGCCATGAGCCATCAGATTTTCTAACCAACAGAACAGGTGATGCAAAGGGACTTTGACTATTCTGAATAAAGCCTACTTCCAACAAATCCTTCACAATTTTCTTAATTTCATTTTTCTGGTAATAGGGATACCTGTATGGTCTTTGACAAATAGGTTGAGTGTCTTCCTTAAGGTTGATTTGGTGTTCATGGCCTCTCATTGGTGGTAGGTCCATTGGAGTAGTAAATACACCTTGAAACTCCTGCAACAAAGCTGTAACTTCAGGAGAAAGAGTAGACTACCTTTCAGTTGTACTACCAGTGGTAATCTATAAAATTAAACCCCTCCTGGTAGGTTCTTTGAAGAACTGATCCTCATTTTGCACTTCAAAACCCCTTGAAGTATTAAGGCCCTGTAACAGCACCTGTCTACCTCCATAGATGAACCCCATTGAAAGATTCTTGAAATCCCAATTAATGATCCCTAAAGTGCTGAGCCACTAAGTGCCAAAAACCAAATCACAACCTCCTAAAGGTAGCACATGTAATTGAACTAGGAAAACCTCCCTTTGTAAACACACAGGAACATCCTTGCACAAGCCTTGGGTCTTAATAACATCACCATTAGCAACCTTAACCTCAAGAATTTGTGATTTATCCACATGAATATGGAGGACAGAAATTACAGTTGCATCAATGAAATTATGGGTGCTACCAGAATCTACCAAGATTACTAATGAGACAGAATTAACCTTACCCTTGACTCTCATTCTTCCTGGGTTAGGACTGCCAACCAGGGCATATAAGGTGATTTCTGGTTCTGCCTCTTCATCTTGTCTTCTCTTCATGCTACCCCCATTGACCAACTCCACAACTGGATCATTGCAACTAGAATCTGAAGTCACTTCCACCCCTTCTAATAAAAACAGAGTAGCTTGCTTGCACTTATGCCCGGGTGCCCATTTTTCATCACAATTGTAACAAAACCCTCTCTTCTTCCTTTCTTTCATTTGAGCAGCAGTGATCTTCTTAACAGGGATCTTGGTGGTCCTGTTTTCAACTGGGGCAGCACCCAGCAATGAAGGTCTAGGCACACCAAGCAGTGAAGGTCTAGCTTGATCATGGGTTCCTTTATAACATCTCTTACAACCCAATAGGTATTCTTCTTGGATTTTAGCCAATCCAAATGCTGCAATGAGAGAGGGAGGATTCAACATTCGAACAGGTAACCTCACCTCATCCTTTAACGCACTCAAGAAGCATCTCAGTTTATGCTGTGGAGACAAACCCTTAATCCGATTAGCCAAAGCTTCAAATTCACCTTTGTATGAAGCCACAGTTGTAGTTTGTCTCAACCTAGTTAAAGCTTCCATTGGATCATCATAGGCTGTAGACCCAAACCTGATTAACATTGCTTGAACCAAGGCCTCCCACGTACCAATTACACCAGCATCTTCTCCTTCTTGAAACCAAACCAGGGCTTCTCCGTCCATATGAAAAGAGGCCATCATCAATTTCTCTGATTCTGGAATCCTATAATACTTGGAGTACTGATTAGCTTTGTAGATCCAAGAAGTTGGTTCCTCACCACAAAATCTGGGAAAATCCAATCTCTTAGGTCTGGAAAATCCTGAAACAGATTGTTGATAGTTGCGATCTCCAAGATTGTGCGAATTCTCTTCCACCGCATTCAACTTCTATAAAATTGTAGCCAATTTTTGACTCATTTCATTCAAGGTACGAGTATGGATGCTAGTAATTGTGTGAATTTCTTGGATATTCTTGTTGTGGTGATCAGTAGTAGCTTTTAATGAAGCTAGGGTTTCGTTGAGAATTACAGTAGATCAAGTTTCAGCCATGGCGGCCCTTGTAATCGTAGGATAAGCCTGCTCTGATACCAATTGATAAGATCCTGATGGGAATTAACTGAATTCGAGGACAGTCAACCTCCAAGAATTAGAGAGAAAAGAGGGATAATGAAAAAAGGGAAACAGAGTATAGGAAAGCAATAAGGAAATGTCTTATTTCATATATGCCAAACAATACGGTTTAGTCTCTTTATATACTGAATCACTTGTACTAACTAATTTCCTAATGTTAGATTACAATGTACTAATCAATGATTAACAGTAAATGAGTAACTAACAGTATATGAGTAACTGCCTAACTGAATAACTATTCTGCTCCCAAGACAGCCCTTCTCATCAGCAACTCTTGCCACTCACAGCAGCAAATCACACACCCCCAGTGCACCTCAAGACCACACTTCAATCACGTGCCTCCATATTCAGCCTTGTATCAAAAAGGCGCTTCCGGTGATCCCTGCAGATAGACATACACAGACACAAAGCATATCATAGCATATCTTTTTTTTTTGTTACTTTTATTATTATTTTCTCTTTTTAGCACACATTTCTGAACTTTGGATTTAGTTTGAGACATTGGGTTGTATTTTAAGAACATCTTTTACGTTCATGCTTTTATTCGGGACATGTACTTAATTTACAACTTATGGGAATGGATGCACAATTCTATGCTTTTCTTATCTTTGATGCTTGAAAATTTGAGCTCGAGTTATGTCTTGAATAGTCCTTCGGGCCATAGGATCCATATAGAGAAGCGTGTGGAAGAAAACCTACTAAAAACAAAGAAAACTAGGGTTCTACCTTTCGCTGTGCGTGCGTGTAAAGGAGCCTGTGTACGTAGCCTTAACCCTACGTACGCAGGTTTGACTATGCATATGCATGCCACAGTTCAAAGAAACCCTAGCCGCCCCTCTTTAGTATAAAAAGGCCATTAGGGGCTCCCAAACCTCACCAAACGAGTTTTGCTCCTAGAAAACATTCTTTTCAAGTTTCTCAATGACAGAATTCTCTCATTCAAAGTCTCAACTTGGATTAGGAAGCTTGGCTCTAGTTTCAACAAGGCTATCATCCCTTATGGCTTCTCTTGCATTTTTCCATACCATCACATCAAGGTGGATGAACCTCTTCTTTGTGCTACACCAATTATTGGATCCCTACATGACGTGTTTTTCACTTCAATGGTGTAGAGATATTCCCCACTCTTGAGGAGTTTACAATCTTGGATGAACCTTCAGTGAGTGACCTTTTCTTTCTAAATGCCTTTCTCTTCCACCTTGTCATGTATTCAGAGAATGTTTCCCCTACCCCTTGCTTAGTGGTCTCCAAATCTCTTAAAATCACATCAATCATAGTATTGAAGATGAATTGATCCACAAACAACTCCACTAGCTCATTCCATACCTTAGTCTTGCTAGGATCCAAACCATAGTACCATCTTGATGCACCTCCTATGAGTGAGAGAGGAAATACACGCAAAGTTTGCTTCTCATCCAACCCCTTCATTTCAGCAATGCTTAACTACCTCCTAACATGTTGCTTTAGGTCCCTAGTTCCATCAAATTTTTCTATATCAGAAATCTTGAACTTTGGAAGTAGTGTAATGGGAGTTTTAGAGTTTATGCCCCCATGTTATAGAGACAATCATCCATCCCTTGGGCCTTGCAAAAGGTTTCTCCATCTTCTTTCTCATGGCTATGGTTTTTGCTGTAAGTTTTTCAAATTGCTTGTTCCTTTCATAATCAGCTGTGTCTCTTTCATCCCAATCTTCCACTTCTTCATCATCGAGAACCTCTACATGTTCGGCCTTTTTCAATTTGGTCTCTTCTAGCTTAGTGAGGCAACTCCCTATCTTTTTGAGGGTATCACTATGTTTGTCCAAAGCCTTTAGGATCTTTTGTGCCGTTGTGTCATCCATTGGGGTGGTCATTGTTTCTTGAGATGATTCCCCTTCTTGCAACACTTCTTGATGCGTGTCCTCAATCTTGACTAAGCACCTTCCGTACTTTTCTCGAATCCAAATTGGAGTGGGGACATGTTTTCTTGACCTTGGTGGTGCAATGGTGCCTGAAAATAAGTCCCATTTTTATTGAGTTCATGTCCGAATTAAAGGTTCCTTTTAGATTTTTAAATGTTCTTAGAAAGTCTTTTATTCCATTTTAATTAAGGCCCAATTACAAAACCACTCCCTTTCCTCTCATGGACTTGCCCCTTGTTTCATTGGGATTTTGGTCCATTTACAATGAAGCTCTCATCTTACTCTCATCAGCTTTCATTAGAATGCATTTAGAGATTTTCAACATTTTGTCTCAAACATGGGCTTATAATATATACATCACATTTAGGCTCTTCTCTTTTTATTTTATTATTATCATCATTTTTTTTTAAGTAGCCTCTTAGCTATAATATATTGTAGCCTTCCTCTCAAGGTCCATGAAGTTCTCATCATTTTGGGCCTAGGCATACAACAAAGAGGTCCAAGATTAGGGAAATTTGTATTGACTTTGTAGGATTTTGGATGCTAAGTCCATAGCATACTTGTTATCTTAGTCCCAAAGTCCTCTTTTTCAAAATGGCTTTTTTTATTTGGGCTTATGATTAGGCTATGGACTTATGAAGCTTTCAAGTTAAGATGTAACCTTGGATTTAGGGACAAGCCTCTTACATGTGAGAACTTCTTTTCCTTTATCCCAATTCTCTTAGGGTATGCCATAACTTTAGGCTCATCCTTTCATTTTTTCATCTTTTATTTGTCCTTTAGAATTAGGATATCATAAGATATACGGTTAAAAAACAAGAGATATATAAAATGGTACCCTCTTTTGATATGATTTAGGATCTCTCTAAGTATGGATAAGCTCCTTAAGACTAAAGGGATAGATAAGTAGGCCACTCACAACTAGGTGGGCCATGATTCCAACCGAGGGCCTAAGTGGACCTTCGTGGATTGGTGGCAAACTTTTAATGTACTCAAAGCCCATCATAAGAAACGGCACCGATTGAGAGTTGGTGGGATGAACTTCAAAAGAATTGGGCCCGAATGGAGCTTTCCATCTTCCGACTCATCACTAATCGAGGTAAAGGGACAATAGGCAAGTGGATGTGACTTGATGCAAATGTTTCATTCAAGCATATTGTGACTAACGATAAACTGCCCTAGTTCATCTTTCTCTTAAAGAAGCTGCTTCATTTGTATGCCGTAGGATTTTGTAACCAATGAGCTTCTTGATCTTCATTATGTGGATGAATTGAAGACCTTTGCAGGCAACATCCTTCTCAAGTTGTTGTGTTAGTCACATACTTGGATCCGTGCATCGATTGGTTAGTCATGTATTGGGAGCCGTGCATTGAAAAGGAGAAATTGTCACTACAAAACAAGTCCAATTGTGTATTAGGGTAAGTGTTCAACTGTAGGTTGGTATAAGGTACTGAGATTCCTTTACTTGTAACTGCTTGTTGTGATAATAGTGGATTCTTGGGAGTAGTGACCTTAAATTCACCTAGTGAGGTTTTTGCCTTGGAAGTTTTCCCCATTCGTAAACAAATCACCGTGTCAACTTGATTTTCCTCTACATTTAACTTAGTTGGTGATTTGTTTGTACTACCACACATATTGCATATTAATTAATTTAATAAATTCTCTTGGCTAATTAATTGGTTAATTTATCACAAGGGGTCAATACTTTCTTGGCCTATCAGCACCTAGTCCAACCATGACCTAATTATCCTGTTTTGTGTTTCCGAGCACTTTGTGGATCTGTTTTGGCTTTGTTTTTCACACAAAAAAATGATTGTGCAATAAAGTTTCTCAAAATTTTGCATGATTTGTCAAATTGGGGCATTTAGACGTGCCTTGTCCATTTGTTTTTTTTTTTTTTTTTTTTTTTTAAAAGAAAATAAAATTAACCAAACCAAGATTTTCCAAAGTCATGCATCTATTTTCTAAACTAGGCGCATTCGACTATGCCTTATCCCCTTTCTTTGGAACAAGTAAAAATCAATCATCCTTTAAAAAAAAAAAAAAAGAAAAAAAAAAGAGAAAAATGCTTTTCAAAAATAAAAGGTAATCGTGTATAAGTTTTTAGACTAGGGGCATTTGGCTGTGCCACATTCAGGTAAGTACAAATCACATTAGAATTGGTCAGATAAGTTCAAATTGTTTGCAACAAAGCTTCATTGGTTGAATTCTAAACTTGTCTCATCTACGTTTCAGCAAGACTTTAAGCAATCCAAAGATAAAGAGCTAATAGCGTAAGTTAATACAAATTGTCTAAGGAATTCTTTTTTGTCTTTGTAGGAAAATTAAAATACAGGTTAAGCATCATTCGGACTTCAAGTTTGCTTGCGGGAAGATCTCCTAGACCCACCTCTAGAGGAGCCACCCTTAGTGTCTATTTCCTAACTTGCATAAAATCGAGATTCTTGTTACCGGTTCTAAAGTTCAAGATTTTTGATTTTCTCCTCCAAGGATCTTGTGTTGGCATCAACCATTGCCATTCAGCTGTTTTGGAAAATCAACAGAGACAGGTGTTAAATCCATTACCATCGAGTTCAAGCAAAAGAATTAAGGAAGCATCATCTTTTACCCAGTTCATTTCATTAAGCAAATATTGAGAAGACTGAGTGCGTGCCACTAGCTGCAAACCGCCAATCATCCGCATACTTTCTTCCACAAGATCAACACCAACCTGAAGCACAAATCCACAAGTTCAAAAATAACTCAAAGAGAAAAAATGAGGACAAAAGACTAAAGGGTTCAGGAACATATTGGGTCATTAATTCTAGGGTACATTGGATGTATACTCTAGTCAGTCTAGATTCATAAAGCAGAATGACCCATCAAGGTTTACTACTTCGTATTGCCATGCGGGAAAATGAGGATGTGTTTCCATGAAAGAACTAGAAGAGCCGTCAACATGGATACAAGGAGGACTTTCCTCCTTTGCAGAGGATGAAGTCTAAAAGTGCAACGTGCAAATATTTTCACAAAAGTTAGAACAAAGAAGATAAAAGATGAGGATGCAAGACATGGTGCAAATTGACTTTGGAAAGAAAGAAAGCTACCGATGTTATAGGAATGCCAGCTAAACAACTCTGCAATTGAGTTTGGACAAATTCAAGATAGTCTCATAATCCCCAAAACAACATGGCCGACTTGAGCACGAGCAATTTCTTCATTAGCCAAAAGATCTACCAACCGAATGGAGGGACAAGGATGAGCAGGAATTGTCTCAGGAGGGTACACATGCTGAACCTGAGTAGGAATTGTCTCAGGAGAGTACAAATGTTGCACTTCAACATTTGGAGACTACCTCGACTCTTGAGGTTCTACAAAACAAAGTTTAGCCAATCATTGAGATGTTTACAAAATGCCATGTCCCAAAATACTCATTCCAAAACCCCCAACGAATAAAATAATGCTCCTAAAAAATTAGCCGAACGCCAAAGTTCATTCCATAAATTCAAATTCAATGACATCCCAACAATATCTCTATCAACCCAAAAATCCTTCATCTCCATAAGTTCATTCAACAATGACTCAAGCATATGCGTAGCAAAAACAATTCCATACTAACAAAAAAAAAAAAAAA
>NW_027069854.1:315041-325536 GCF_002906115.3 Quercus suber | reverse complement strand
TTTTGCCTATTATGCCAATTATCTGTCATAACTTTTGTTAAAGGTGATCTATGATGGGGTTCAAATTCTTTTTCTTCTTCTAAAGGTGAATTTAAAATTTTCATTTTTTCATAGAGGTCCAAAAAGCTATCATTTTTTCTTTCTACTTTAGTGTATGTCATAGATCTTTCATCATTTTCTATAGCTTCTAATTTTTTATTAATTATATCTAAGAAACTATTATTGTGTCTATTAGACTGTTGGTTAATTTTATCTCCTGTTAACATACTCCAATTTTTTGCATTATTATTACTATAATTATAGTCATCCATATTACTGTCAGAATCAAAATTTGTTTCATAATCCATATTACTGTTTGACCAATTATTGTCTATATCTCTCATGCTATAACCTTCGTTATACCAATTCTTTTATTCAGAATTGAAAATTTTTAATAACTTTTCGGATTCTCAATAAATTTTTTTAATTATCTATCAAGCCATCTTTTCTACCATTTATCATATTTATTGATATCAAAATTATCTTTTTGCCTATTATGCCAATTATCTGTCATAACTTTTGTTAAAGGTGATCTATGATGGGGTTCAAATTCTTTTTCTTCTTCTAAAGGTGAATTTAAAATTTTCATTTTTTCATAGAAGTCCAAAAAGCTATCATTTTTTCTTTCTACTTTAGTGTATGTCATAGATCTTTCATCATTTTCTATAGCTTCTAATTTTTTATTAATTATATCTAAGAAACTATTATTGTGTCTATTAGACTGTTGGTTAATTTTATCTCCTGTTAACATACTCCAATTTTTTGCATTATTATTACTATAATTATAGTCATCCATATTACTGTCAGAATCAAAATTTGTTTCATAATCCATATTACTGTTTGACCAATTATTATCTATATCTCTCATGCTATAACCTTCGTTATACCAATTCTTTTATTCAGAATTGAAAATTTTTAATAACTTTTCGGATTCTCAATAAATTTTTTTAAAAACGAAATTGTTAAAAATAAACTAATAAAAAATTAGCCCTAAAAGTTGTTACTCCCGAGTCCCGCCATCACGCTGGTCCGCTGCTTTTGCCCCTCAAATTTGTAATCGAAGTAGTAAAATACTTTAAACATATATTTACACCCACGTCTGAAATATGATAGGACCAGACCTCGTATGGCCTACATCAGGTGCAATGATTTCGATCTATAATTTGAATTTAAAGAGCTCTTCGTTCAATAAAGTGGCAGAATACTGATGACAGAGGATCCAGAGGATAAGAAATGTGTGGATTTGGTGATAAGAAAATAGGGTAGGATGATGCGTTCGAATTTTTATTTGATATATTTTTTTTATTTCAATCCTCAACAGAATCACCCAATGGCACTTTTATAAGGATTTAAAATGTCTTTTGACCTTTCATTCTCCCTGTCGTAATTTTCTAAATTCGTACCGACCCAATGAAGACACAAACTTGTGATATGAAAAGTTGGGTCAAAATGGTCAAGTAAGCCAAAATCATTATCTTTTTTATTAGTATTTTATTATTGTTTGAAACTTTGAAATTTATTTAATAATAAAAAAATAGGTTTAATTAATGTGTACTTAAAGAATATGTATTAAACCGTTTATTTTTAAAAAAGTTTTAAAAAATATTTCTAATTTAAAAAAAAAATATTTAAAAAAAAATGGCTTAATGTGTGCCTTTGAAAACAAACATTAGCAAAATCAATTTTTTCATATTACCAAATTCTCACATTTCTTATCCTCTGGATCCTCTGTCATCAGTATTCTGTAACTATTGAATGAAGAGCTCTTTAAATTCACATTATTCTGTCACTTTATTGAACGAAAAGCTCTTTAAATTCAAATTATACATTGGAGGTGGATTGAAATCATTGCACCTGGTGTAGGCCATATGAGGTCCGGTCCTATCATATTTCAGACGTGGGTGTAAATATATGTTTATGGTATTTTCACTTCTTTGATTACAAATTTAAGGGGCAAAAGCAGCGGACCAGCATGATGGCGGGACTAGGAGTAAAACTTTTTATGGCTAAGTTTTATTATTTTATTTTATTTTTAACAAATTTATTTTTTAAAAAATTTTATTAAGAATTGAAATAGTTATCAAAATTTTTTTAATTTTCGATAAATTTTTTTTAAAAATAATATATTATTATATGTTTTTAGAACACACCTTAATAAAATTTATTTATTTTTATTACCAAATATATTTCAAAGTTTTAAAGTATCAAATAAAAATTCGAACGCATCATCCTACCCTATTTTCTTATCACCAAATCCACATATTTCTTATCCTCTGATCCTCTGTCATCAGTATTCTGTCACTTTATTAAACGAAGAGCTCTTTAAATTCAAATTATAGATTAAAATCATTGCACCTGATGTAGGCTATATGAGGTCTGGTCCTATCATATTTCAGACGTGGGAGTTGATTACAAATTTGAGGGGCAGAAGCAGCGGACCAGCATGATGGCAGGAGTCAGGAGAAACAACTTTGAGGGGCAAATTATTAGCTAGTAGGGCCCAATTTTGATAACCCAAAATCACCCACTATGACCGTCCATTCTTCATCCAGTAAGATATTTGTGGTCTGCACATCACGATACAAATGTGACCGTCCATTCTTGTGCTTTGTTCAATCCGTACTCCAATACAAATCTCCATCTGTTTATTTCAGGAAAGTGGTGAATTATTGGTGTTGCAGAGATGGTCACGCCTCACGAAGAATCCCACGAGCCACATAATCATATACTGTAGGCTAAGAGCACCCGCATCAGATGTGTTAAATGTGCCAAATGTCAAATATTTGGCACATTTGGCACACAAAACACAAAAAACTCTCTTTATCAGATGTTCTAAATGCTATAATTTTTGCAACATGCTACAGTATCCTCACATATTTGCCACTGTACGGACAGATGTGGCAAATGTTTTTATTATTTTTTTATTCTTCTTGCTCTCTCATCTCTCCGTCAGTCTCACTCTCTCAGCCCAATCCTCTCCTCTCTCTCACCCCATCTCTCACCCCAATCCTCTCCTCTCTCTCACCCCAATCCTCTCATCTGAACCCCAACCCTCACTGCTCTTCCACGCCGGCGAAGGTGGGTTTCCGATTGAAGGTGGTTTTTTTTTTTTTAGTGCGGAGGTGGGTTTCTAATTGAAGGTGGTTTTTTTTTAGTGGGTTTTCAGTTGAAGGTGGGGCGGTTGAAGGTGAGTGTTCGGTGGAAGGGTTTTCAGTTGAAGGTGAGTTATTTTTGTTGGGTTTTCGGTTGAAGGTGGGTTTTCGATGGAAGGGGCTTTCGGCTGAAGGTGAGTTTTTGGTTGAATGGGTTTTCGTTTGAAGCTACGTTTTCAGTTGACGGTCAATGGGTGGTGGTGATGAAGGTTTTGGGTCGGTGATTGGTTGAGGCAGTTGATGGGTTGCGGAGGATTTAACTGGGGTTTGGCTGGATTTGTTTGGGTTGCGGTTTGGCTGGGATTTGTTTGGGTCGTGGAGGATTTGGCTGGGATTTGATCGGTTTGTGCCGTGTGTGGTGGCTTGCATTTCGGTTTGTGCCGTGTATGGAGGCTTGTGTTTCAGTTTGTGTGGCTTTTGTGGGTTTCAATTTGTGTCATGTGTGGGTTTTGGTTTGTGTAGTGGGTGGACTTCAGCTTTTCTGGAATGTGCAGTGGGTGGTGGCTGTGGCTAATTCGGCGGAGCTGTGGCCGGCGAGGCTGTGACTGGGTTGGATAGGTGGTTGTGCCGTTGATGGGAGATAGTATAATATATTATTTTAATGCATAGTAAATATTATTTTAATGAATAGAATTAAATTATAAAACATCTGATAAATGGGATGTTGTAAAATGATGTGGTAAAATAATAAAGTAGGGTTTTAATGTGGTAAAATGGCATAATTTTTGCAATATCTGATAAAGATGCTCTAAGTGATGCTTTACCTTGTGATTTTGGTCAGAGACAGTGATATAACAGAACATGAGTTGTTTGTTTATGAGGAAGAGGCGAAGATATGAATATTTGGTTTTATCCAACTAAGCTATTTAGATTTTTTTTATTTATTATTTATTTGTAGTCGTACTTGTCACTTGCTAGTAATAAAGAGTTCAAATATTTAAAGCCTGTTTGGTAAAGTTGTTAAGATCAATTCCTTTTTTTTATCGTTTAATTTTCGTTACTCAATTTTCGTCACTCATAACTCATCACTTAAAATACTCTTCCTGTTTGGTACCACCACTCAATCTTTTTTATACTATTTATGGGCCCCATACTTGTTACTCGGTGCAGATATATATATATATATATATATTCACCAAACCCAAAATAAATAAATAAATAAAAATAAACCCAGAAACTCGAACCCAGTGAAAAAAAAAAAAAAGATGATGAAGAAATGCACACAGCGAACCTAGCAAAGAAAAAAAAAGATTGTCAAAAGTTGCGGCTGAGTTGATAATGGGTCCCTCCATGTAGTGTTATTTACGAAAATGCCATTGAAAACAGAGTTATGGAAACTGAAGACAGCTAAAATGTATTTTCAGTTTCCATAACTCATCACTAAAAAAATTAGAGAATTGAGTGATAGAAACAATAATTAGAAACCAAGCCAAACAATCATCCATATGTGGGACCCACTTGTTTTGGATGATGGATCATGAAAACTGAGTGATATCAATCAGTTTTCATGCAATCCAAACAAGCTCTAAACAACTCATTTTCAATTTTTAAACAATATTACACACTTTTCCATATACTTTTTCACCTACACATATTTTAAAAAACTACAAACAACATTACTCAAACTCCTCTACCAAACGGGCCTTTAATGGCATAAAGTCATACTCATATTCGATTTTAAATATATTTTTATATTGACTATTGCACTAAAAATAATTTCAAATGATAAATATTTATTTAAAGCTTATAATAAATTGCTAGAAAGATCATTTTGTTTTTAAGCCTCCTTTATACTATCTTCAGATATTTTAAATTTTAAATCAAGATCATTATTTTGTATATATTTATTTTATTTATTTCATATTAATTAATTACTAAATTAGTTATATATGATATTATTAAGGTTCGATCTCGGTCAAACCCATGTCCGACCTTAAAAATTTTGAACATCTTTCTTTACCAAGTCTAAAAACCAAACCACATTTCATTTCAATTTTGAGACCCTCCATTCCACCATGTAATATGTATAACATGTTTCTCTCTTCTTTTTTTTGTCAACCTATTCTTCTTCTTTTTTTCATTTCTTCTTTTTTTCTTTATTTTTAGGTTCATATTATAATTGTAATATTCTAGAAAATGTAGTTGTTATTATTATTATTATTTGGTAAAGATTTGGGTCTAGTATTGATATATTAGTTAAAACATCTTAAAAAAATTATATAAATTTTGACCAATAATATATAAAGAAATATGTCCCTATATTAAATTTGACAATTTTAATTAATTTTTCTATTTGTACTAATTTAATATATTTATTTATATGTTGAATTTGACTATTATAATTTTGAAACCTTTTAAATTGGACTATTTTAGTTAATTTTTTTTTATTTATACTAATTTAATATATTTTTTCACGTAAGGCTTTCTTTCTTTGTGAACAAATTTCAAATCCATTCCATGGGTTTGTCTTAGATTTTAAAGATTGTTTAGCACTGTCAACAACATTGCATATGTTGGGAAATTTAGATCCCAGTTGATAGAATTAACAAGTTTTAAATCCAAGTTGTTAATTAGATTTATTATCAATAAAACTTGTTAAAACAAACAAACATCAATATCATGTTAAAATCATGCAACAAAATAAATAAATAAAACAAGATATGATGACCTAGGAAAACCAATGAAACCAACCAGTTTCACAGTAAAAAACCTGGGAGGAAATCTTCCCAAAAGGCAATCCACTATAGTAAAGAGAAGTTTCTGATCTAGTACAAAACCTTTGTCCCTAGACTCTACAATCCCCGTAGATGAACTCACAGCAAAAATCTTCTACCGCTTCAGAACCTCTGAACTCTTCAATATATGAACACCATTCTTTGACGATGCTTGAATCCCAGTATGTGACTAACCAATTGCGCGGATCCCAGTACGCGACTTAATCACCAACTAGAAGAAGATTGTTGGCTGCAAAGTTCTTTATTTCATCAAGAATGAAGATCAAGAAGTACTTGGTTACAAAACCCTAAGACGCAAAAGACGCAGTAGGTTCTTTCAGAGAGAATAAGGCATCGGTCACCTTTTACATATGTTCTCCTTGTATTCTCTTTTATGACAGCCTCTAAAATAAGCCTTATATAGGTCTAGAGTTGTCGAGCCTCATTAAACCTCGATAGATAGGAGGTGTCAAGGAGGTGTCGAGAAGCTGTCGAGGGGATAAAAGCTTTCTCGATCGATCCACCAACTGTCGAGAAGGTGTTGAGATTGCGATAAGAAAACACCTTAAGAGCTCGATAAACAGCCAACTGTCGAGATATTTGTCCGCAGGTGTCGAGCTATCTGTCCAGCTTTATTGAACACATTTTCTTCACTTATTTCTTGGTCCAATCTTCATGGCTTTAATACTAGACTTGAACAACATGTTTCTTGAAGTATTAAACACATTCTAGATCTACTAAATTACAAGTAAAATGTGTTTTGTAAAAGAATTAGCCAACTACATAAAATATGTCCTTAACAGCATAAATGATAACTTAAATTATTCATTCATTGTTGGATTTTTTTTCATAGTCAATAATTTTCTCATACATCGCACGGGTTAGTGACTAGTTTTTATCTTAATTTCCAACCCTCTCTTTAAGATGATTTTGAATTTTTGCCAAATTCTAGGGGATGAGTTTGCATTCCAATGATCATGGAACTCTATTTTAGTCATATATGGGCCCGTAGGCTACAAGTGTGTGACATTCATAAGAACTTGGCTTAATAATCATTAATAAGCCTTCCAATATTGGGCCTAATCATGTGGCTAAACAATATAGTTTGAAAATATTTTAGGGCCCATTAAAGACTGGGACAAAGAGGTGTGCATAAGTCGGGTTGAGGGAGGTTTTCAATCTAATCCAATATGGTTAGGTTCAAAAAAACTCGATCCAACCCACCCATGAAAGGGCTCTAACCTAACCCACATAGATTGGGTTGAACATGTAGATTAGACATTTATTTATTTTAAAAATAAGCATTAGAATAGTAAATTTATAAGATTACTAACACAAATAACAACATATTTACTAATTAAACTTGGTCATAGCACCAAACCAACACAAAGGATTTGATTAGTGCATCGAAACTAACACAAATAAAAGCAGATTTATAATCTTTAAACCAAAAGAGTAAAATAATAAAATCATATAATATATATTTCAAATATTTATTATATATAGGTGGGTCAAGTTAGGCTAAGCGGCACCCAACCTAACTCATTGTAAAAATAAAAAATAAAAAATTTCAATCCAACCCAACCCATCAAGACGACAGGTTGGGTTAGATTAGGTTAGTATTGGCCAATCGATGGATTGGCTGCACACCCTTATTTGGCTGGCTGTATTTGTATTATTGACTCACGAAGGATCCCACGAGCCACATAATCATATACGTGTATCATCTCATTGCCATTATTACAAATTTACAATACCCAATAGGAAAGGAGTTGAGGAGACATCTCAATCTCGGTCTCAAACTCATGGGCCCCTTGTTGAGACCCAGGCTTTAATCATTTGATGGCAACGGGGTTGCCCTGGGCCTATCCATCAATGTAACCTTTATACACGTTACCAAACCTACCAATCCCAATAATGAAAACATTATCAAAGTTGTGGCTAGCTGCTTTAATCTTAGCCAGTGAAAAGCAACGACACAAATCAGACGGTAGGGCTGTTGACCCTGGAGGTTTTGTTGACTTGGTTGCATCTAGACGTGGCAAAACGGGTGAGTTGGGTCGGGTGAGTTGAGTTTGCGTGTCAATCAAGTTGTGGGTCGAGTTGACCCGTATTTTTCAAACAATTTTTTTTTCTTTGAAATAGATGCAATCTGTTAATTGTTTATAAGTTCCTTAACCGTGATTAGATTCTCATTAGTGATATTGTTACCACTTACCAATTACCACTAAACACTTGATACCCAAATTTAGTGTAATTCTTTTTCAGCCTTCTAGAAGCTAATCTTGGTATAATCTTCGATCTGTTTAAAGTAGGAAGAGAAAATAAAGGTGGCAAGTAAAGAATGACAAACTATAATAGAGTATATAACATATTAAGTAAAGAAGAATAAGTAAGTATTTTACTCCCTCCGTCCCAATTTGTTTGTCCTCTATTCCATTTTGGGATGTCTCAAAATATTGTCACGTTTCTAAAAATAAAAGTTATTAATTTACCAATATTCCTATTATACCTCTACCTTATTTTCAAAACTATTTGAAAAGAAAATTAACAAATATTTAAAAAATCAATCTAATTGGGGCACCTTTTTAGTTGCCTTATTAAGAATAACTCTTTTTTTTTTTTAAATTGATAAATTTATTTAAGGGTAATTCTATAAACTTATACATTTTTATAAGGCAGACAAAACAATAAATGATGTTTCCTTAAAAAGTTTGACTTTTTAAACAGGACAAACGAATTGGGACGGAGGGAATATAAGAATTACATCTCAATCTCAATTTACTCAACTTTAGTAGACGTGGCAAAAATGGGTGGGTCGGGTCGGGTTGGGTTAATCGGGTTTGCGGGTTAAAACGGGTCAATCGTGTCGCAGGTCAATCAGGTTGGGTCAAAAAATTATAACCCATTTTGCCATGTCTAGTTGCATCCAAAGTAGATAGGCCCCACCCCACCATGTACTCTCTTATTCTCATCTTAATTTCCAACCCTCTCTTAAATATGATTTTTAATTTTTGCCAAATTTTAGTGGATGAGTTTGCATTCCAATGATCATGGAACTCTATTTCAGTCATATATGGACCTGTAGGCTACAAGGTGAGCTCATTCTTTGCTTCTTTGTGGGTACATTTGTTGATTTCATGTTTTGTTGAGAACTTTATGGTGGGACAGTGTCATTTTGTTGTTGTTTGTTTTTGTGGCAATTTTGAACATTGTATGATTTGATTGGAAATCATGGTGTGGTCATGTTGTTTTCTTTGTTTTGGGGCATTTATGAATTGTTGAGTTGCTTGGTATTATGAAATTTGGATAATGTTGATGATTCATGAAGCCTTGCATTGTAGGTATCTTGTGGTATTGTTGGATGAATCTTGACTTGGTTTTTGTGGGTATTGAAATCATGAAAATTTAATGTGTAGGCATGATTGAGCAAACTCATTTTTTTTATGAGTGTGGAAATTTTGTTGGGATGTGTAGGGCTTATTTCATGAGCATGGAAATTTTTATGGGTATTACTTTCATGGGTATGGAAATTTTTTGTGGGTAATAATTTTTTGGTGTTGGTATGAATTTTTTTAAATTTTTTTTTTTTTTTTTTTTTTTTTTTATGTTGGGCATGGAAATTTTTTTGTTGGGCATGGAATTTTTTTGTTAGTATGGATTTTTTTTTTTTTTTTTTTTTTGTTTTGGGATTGGGGTTTAAGAATTTTATTTTATTGTTATTTGCTTATTATGTAGGTTAAAGGAATAGTTATTATGGCCATTTTTAGTAAGAAACTATTAAGTTTTAAGGAAAAATATTACTTGTATTAAAAACACAACCAAACAATTGAATAATTATTCCTAAGAAGTATGTATTACAGTATATAGTTTATCATAGCGTACCAAATTAATGTACCTTAAGTTTTTGAATCTTAAGCTTCAATGTCTTGCAAATTTAGTATACGGTAGCCATGATGTCTGTTGGTTCATATTGGTGGGAATGGATGCCTTAATGAATGGTTTGTAACTTAGCCTTTTGATTTTATATTTAAAATATTTTTTATTTAATTTATAGTTTTTTTTTTTGAAGAACCATTTAATTTATAGTATATATTTAACAGTTGAATTTTTTTTATATATACAAATAATTTTTATTAAACGTGCATTGCATGAGCATAACATTACTTAATAGTAATAGTCAAGTTGTTTGAACTAATCCTTCTTAAAACCAAAGAAGTTTAAAACACCATCAACACGCAACAAATCAACACTAATTATAATTGGGGCCCTAATGTACTAATATGGTCTAGATTGAAGAGGCTTAAGCTTTTTGCGGATCTGACAATGACTTGCAACAGCATTGGCCCATGTTAGGACATATGTGATTCACTTTTTACGTAATTGGCTAGTCTTTTGACTCAACGCACTTTACTCGTAATTGGGTACATCTAGGATGTGCTTAATACTTCAAAAAACCTTGTTTCAAGATCAAGTGTTAAAACCATGCAAGTTTGTCCAAGATTCAAGCAGAGAAAGTGCTTGTCATTAAATCTCGACAGCTAGCTTTACAGCTAGCATCTATCAAGCTTGAAGAGCTGTTCTAGCCCC
>NW_027069854.1:204561-314600 GCF_002906115.3 Quercus suber | reverse complement strand
ATGTTGTTTCGGGGACATCATGAGACTATCTTGAATTTGTCCAAACTCAATTGTAGGTTTTTTAGCTGGCATTCCTATAACATCGGTAGCTTTCTTTCTTTCCAAAGTCAATTTGCACCATGTCTTGCAACCTCATCTTTTATCTTCTTTGTTCTAACTTTTGTGAAAATGTCTGCATGTTACACTTTTAGGCTTCATCCTCTGCAAAGGAGGAAAGTCCTCCTTGTAGCCATGCTGACGGCTCTTCTAGTTCTTTCATGGAAACACATCCTCATTTTCCTGCATGGCAATACGAAGTAATAAATCCTGATGGGTCGTTCAACTTTATGAATCTAGACCGACTAGACTATACATCCAATGTACCCTGGAATGACCCAATATGTTCCTGAACCCTTTAGTCTTTTATCCTCATTTTTGCTCATTGAGTTATTTTTGAACTTGTGGATTTGTGCTTCAGGTTGGTGTTGATCTTGTGGAAGAAAGTATGTGGATGATTGGCGGTTTGCAGCTAGTGGCACGCGCTCAATCTTCTCAATATTTACTTAATGAAATGAACTAGGTAAAAGATTATGCTTCCTTAATGCTTTTGCTTGAACTCCATGGTAATGGATTTAACACCTGTCTCTGTTGATTTTCCAAAACAGCCGAATGGCAACGGTTGATGCCAATAAAAGATCCTTGGAGGAGAAAATCAAAAATCTTGAACTTCAAAACCGGTAACAAGAATCTCGGTTTTATGCAAGTCAGGTAAGAGACACTAAGGGTGGCTCCTCTAGAGGTGGGTCTAGGAGATCTTCCTGCAAGCAGACCCGAAGTCCGAATGATGCTTAACCTGTATTTTAATTTTCCTGCAAAGACAAAAAAAGAATTCCTTAGACATTTTGTATTAACTTACACTCTTAGCTCTTTATCTTTGGATTGCTTTTAGTCTTGCCGAAACTTAGATGAGACAAGTTTAGAATTCACCTGATGAAGCTTTGTAGCAAACGATTTCAACTTATCTGACTAATTCTAATGTGATTTGTACTTACCCGAATGAGGCACAACCAAATGCCCCTAGTCTAAAAACTTATGCACGATTAGCTTTTATTTTTGGAAAGGGTTTTTCTCTTTTATTTATTTATTTATTTATTTTTTAAAGGATGATTGATTTTTACTTGTTCTAAAGAAAGGGGATAAGGCATAGCCAAATGCCCCTAGTTTAGAAAATAGATGCATGACTTTGGAAAATCTTGGTTTGGTTAATTTTCTTTTCTCTCTCTCTCTCTCTCTCTCTCTCTCTCTCTCTCTTTTTAAATAAATGGTGCAGGTATTTTTTTTTTTTTTTTTTTGAAAATAGATGGACAAGGCATGTCTAAATGCCCTAGTTTGACAAATCATGCAAAATTTTGAGAAACTTTATTGCAAAATCATTTTTTGGAGTGAAAAACAAAGCCAAAATAGAACCGCAAAGTGCCTGAAAACACAAAACAGGATAATTAGGTCATGGTTGGGCTGGGTGTTGATAGGCCAAGAAAGTATTGACCCCTTATGATAAATTAACCAATTAATTAGTCAAGAGAATTGATTAAGTTAATTAACATGCAATACGTGTGGTAGCACAAACAAATCACCAACTAAGTTAAATGTAGAGGAAAATAAAGTTGACATAGTGATTTGTTTACGAATGGGGAAAACTTCCAAGGCAAAAACCCCACCAGGTGAATTTAAGGTTATCACTCCCGAGAATCCACTATTATCACAACAAGAAGTTACAAGTAAAGGAATCCCAGTACCTTATACCAACCTATAGTTGAACCCTTACTCCAATACATAATTGGACTTGTTCTGTAGTGATAATCTCTCATTTTCAATGCACGGCTCCCAGTACGTGACTAACCAATTGATACACGGATCTAAGTATGTGACTAACACAACAACTTGAGAAAGATGTTGGCTGCAAAGTTTTTCAGTTCATCTACACGATGAAGATCAAGAAGCTCCTTGGTTACAAAACCCAATGGCGTACAAATGCAGCAGCTTCTTCAAGAGAAAGATGAACTAGGGCAGTTTGTCTCCGATCACAATATGCTAGAATGAAACCTTTGCATCAAGTCGCATCCATTTGCATCAACTTTGATGGCCCTTAAAATAATCCTTATATATGTTTAGGGTTGTGAGAAAAGAAAGCCTAAACACATACACATGAATATTCGTGAAATCATATCTGAAAAGCTGATTTTTGTAAATCACGATAGGTAGGTTATCTGTCGAGCATTGGGCTAGAACTGTCTCTTAAACCTCGATCGATGCAATCTGTCGAGCTAGCTGTCGAGCTTTAAAATACAACACTTCTTCACTTGTTTCTTGAACAGATTTGCATGGTTTTAACTCTTAACTTGAACAACATCTTTCTTGAAGACTTTAAACCATCCTAGGAAGTGATTCTTGAGATATGAATATGCCTGACTCTTTTTAACGGATCTGCAACCCAAGGAAGTGATTCAATTCTCCAATCATGCTCATATCGAACTCGGCCTGCATGAGTTTGGAGAAACTATGAGCAAGTTCATCCTTTGTTAACCCGAAAATGATATCATCAACATAGACTTGAGTAACTATCAACTCGCTGTCTTCCCTTTTTATGAAGAGAGTTTGATCAGTTGTTCCTCTTATGAACCCATGTGATACCAAGTATTGTGTGAGCCGATCATACCAAGTTTTGGAGGCTTGCTTTAAACCATATAGTGCTTTCTATGATCTGAAAAGTGTGGATCAATGAATGCTTTTGGTTGAGCCACATAGACATCTTCTTTAAGGAACCCATTCAAGAAGGTAGTCTTTACATCGATTTGGTAAAGCTTGAACTTCAAGTGACATGCCAGGGCTAGGAGAATCTTGATGGACTCTTACGGGCTACTGGAGCAAATGTCTCATCATAGTCTACTCCTTCCATTTGAGAGTATCCTTGAGCCATAAGACAAGCCTTGTTGCGGATCACATTACCATCCTCATCAGTTTTATTGCGGAATATCCACTTTGTGCCAATGATGTGCTTACCTTCCGATCTAGGTATTAGAGTCCAAACATCATTTCTTTGAAACTAAAGCAGTTCATCATGTATAGCTTCAACCCAGCTTTCATCTTGAAGAGCTTCCTCAACCTATGTGGGTTCGACCTGCGACAAATAACAATAATATGACACAAAGTTAGCAACACATTTATCAACTGTACGCTTCCTTAGTGTAAGTTCATTCATGTTTCCCATAATAACTTTATGAGGATGATTCAACTTAATCCTGGAGGAAGGTCCTTTCTCTTCACGGATTTCAGAATTAGGTGAGATAGGTATGTCTGTTGAATCTTCTACTACACTTAGAGTGCTGGAAGTGCTTGGAGATGCGGGCTCTTGATCAATAATTTCTTGAACAT
Source organism: Quercus suber (assembly GCF_002906115.3). Classification (NCBI taxonomy): domain Eukaryota; kingdom Viridiplantae; phylum Streptophyta; class Magnoliopsida; order Fagales; family Fagaceae; genus Quercus; species Quercus suber. The sequence goes on along the minus strand of NW_027069854.1, from coordinate 311,189 downwards.
CCTTGGGCTCGGGAGGAGGAATTTCTTTGGAGATTTCCTCACTCATTTTCTTAGAACCGAACTCTGAAGCTTCATTAATAACAACATTGACAGTTTCCATTACCTTCTTGGTTCTCTTATTGTATTCCCGATAAGCCTTGTTTGTAGATGAGTATCCCAAAAATATCCTTTCATCGCTTCGGGAGTCAAATTTTCCCACATTCTCTCTATCTTTAAGAATGAAACAAGTACTTCCAAAAATTCTGAAATAATTGACATTTGGCTTCCTTCCCTTCTATAATTCATAAGGAGTTTTCTTGGTACTGGGTCTAAAATACACTCTGTTAATCGTATGACACGCAGTGTTGATGGCTTTTCCCCGCAAGTTTCTAGCCACATCCTTATTGTGCAACATGGCTCTAGCCATCTCTTGAATAACCCTCTTCTTTCTTTCTACCACACCATTTTGCTGAGGAGTAATAGGAGCAGAGAATTCTTGAAATATACTTGATCTAATGCAAAAGGACTCCATGTAAGAGTTTTTGAATTCTTTACCATGATCACTTCGAATTCGATCGATCTTTAAGCTTTTCTCATTTTGCAATCTTGTGCACAATGCTTCAATGTGCTCAGGAGCATCTAACTTGGATCTTAGAAGAATGACCTAAGTGTACCGAGTGAAGTCATCTACCACAACCATTATGTATCTCTTTCCACCAAGAGACTCAGTTCTAGTTGGACCCATGAGATCTAGATGTAGTATCTCCAATGGTCTAGATGTAGCGAATGTCTGAGTGCCCAGATGTTTAGCTTTTGTCTGTTTCCCAAGTTGACACGGTCCACACACAACATTGTTCACTTTACTAAGCTTTGGTATCCCCAAAATGGATTCAAGCTTAGATACAACTGAAAGATGTTTGTTACAAGCATGTCCCATCTTATAGTGCCATAGATCTTTATTTGGAAAACAAATGATATTGCATAGAATATCAACATCATGGACCAAACCATAACAATTGTCTAGAGTGCGAACAGCATTTATGAGTTTCTTTCTAGACTCATTCAACACAAGGCATTTCCCTTTAGAGAACAGCACCATAATGTCTTGATCACATATCTAACTTATGCTCAACAGGTTCACTTTTAGACCTTCTACATATAGAACATTGGCAATGTCTGGCAGTCTAGGTAGAGAGATGGTTCCATTTCCTTTAATATGTGATTTGCTCCCATCACCGAAAGTAACATTACCACCTTTCTTAGACTCGAAAACCTTAAAGAAAGATCGGTCTCCAGTCATGTGTCTTGAGCAACCGCTATCAAGGTACCACAAACACGTGTCCATAACCTTAAATGTAGACTTCATCATGAAACACACCTCATGCTTAGATGAAAAATCGGTAGAAATGGTATTTCTCTCATCTGCCATTTATGAACAAAGCTTTTAACTTTCACTCTTTTCAGACGAACTCCTTTGCACATTTTCTTTCTGAGACAGTCTAGGTTCTTCTTTGTTAAGCTAAGATCTTTTCCAATAGTCATCATGAAGGATTTCAAATAACTTTTAGACTTGCATTTTCTGATACACTCAATCAAGTAGAGATTAGAAAAACAAGATGTATTTGAAAACAAATATCTTTTCATGCCGGTTGTAGCCATGACAACAGGGGTCAATGGATCACACAGCAAATATTAACCCTAATCAGAGTGTGCCTACTCCGATACAACTTAATAGGCCAAGAAAGTATTGACCTATTGTGATAAATTAACTAATTAATTAGCCAAGTGAATTAATTAAGTTAATTAACATGCAATACACATGGTAGCATAAACAAATCACCAACTAAGTTAAATGCAGCAGAAAATAAAGTTGACATAGTGATTTGTTTACAAATGGGGAAAACCTCCAAGGCAAAAACCCCACCGGATGAATTTAAAACCACCACTCTCGAGAATCCATTATTGTCACAACAAGTGGTTACAAGTAAAGGAATCCCAGTACCTTATACAAACCTACAGTTGAACCTTTACCCCAATACATAATTGGACTTGCTCTGTAGTGACAATCTCTCCTTTTCAATGCATGGCTCCCAGTACGTGACTAACTAATTGATGCACGGATCCAAGTACATGACTAACACACTAACTTGAGAAGAAAGTTGGCTGCAAAGTTCTTCAGCTCATCCACATGATGAAGATAAAAAAGCTCATTGGTTACAAAACCCTACAGCGTACAAACGTAGTGGCTTCTTTAAAAGAAAGATGAACTAGGGTAGATTGTCTTTGATCACAATATGCTTGAATGAAACCTTTGCATCCACTTGCATTCACTGTAACGACCTTTAAAATAATCCTTATATATGATTAGGGTTGTGAGAAAAGAAAGCCTAAACAAGTATACACAGATATGTGTGAAATCAGATCTGAAAAATTGATTTTCGTAAATCTCGATAGATAGGTTATCTATTGGGCTAGAACTGCCTTTTAAATAGAAAAAACACTTGGGTTCTTTTAGTTTTAGAAAATTCTTTCTTTCTCTCACTCTCACTCTCTCTCTCACTCTTTCTCTCTCCCTAGGATCTCTCTCCCAAATCACTAACCCTAGCCTCCTTGCTATCATCATTGCCAAATTGGGAGCTATTGTTGCCCTTAACCCTAGCCACCTTAGTCCTTACTGTAGACCTCACCTAGATGGCCCGATTACCGTGGTTGCACACTTCGTCCTAGGTTGATTGACTTGATTCTAAAACTTCTTAAGCCTTCGATCTACTTGAAATCTCTTCTTAAGACTTTGATCCTGTGTAATCAGCTTTGAGTCAGAATTTCTTTTTTTTTTTTTTTTGTTTTTTTATTTATAGCAAAATTTGTACTAGTGGTGAGGGAAGGAGTGGTGTTAGTGGTGGTGGTTTAGTCTTCTCTCTCCTTTTCGTTTTAGTCTTATATATCTAGGTTTTTGGCTTTGTTTTAGTCACATTTTTGGTTTCATTTGTTTCATAGATCTGAGTTTTTGGTTTGGATTTAGGGTCATTTTTTGTTTTTTGTTTTTAGTTTCATAGATTTGGGTTTTCGGTTTGGGTTTTGATTTATTTTTTGGTTTCATTTTAGTCTCTTAGATTCGGAGTTTTAGTTTGCTTTTGATTTTTCGGTTTTAATTTCTACGCTGTTGAGCTTCAAACCCAAAATCATTCGACGGTTCTGACTCGCTCAACCAATGACTCGTGTTGACGAGTTTGACCCGAACATTCTGTCAGCCACGGGTCCAATTTTTGTTCACTCCATTTAATCGAGTCGAGTGTGGGTGAGCCCCAAACCCAACCCGTGAACAGCCCTACAAGAAATTTATTTATATTCATACATACACACGCACGCGCACGCGCACACACACATATGCCTGCATATGTGTGTTTGTGGCATGATAATTATTAGTCCAAAATAAGGTCAACTGCAGTAATGAATATTAATGGCAGCTAACATAGTGATAAAAATGAAAGTATCCTTTAAAGGATATGGGCTGCGATGTATATATATACTTATGACGTGATTAGTTAAAGCTAAACAAACTAATACACATGTCAGCAAAGAATAAATAAAGCTTTTGCAAAAATAACCTTGAATAAAAAAATTGCTCTCAAAAGGACATTAACTAAAAGAGCTCAACTCTAACTCACGCAAGCTTGTTACTCGATTAGGCTACAAATTTGAGTGATTTGGAATGTGAGTCAGAATTGCCATCCCAAAGAGATTGCAGAGAGTGTGCTTTGGTGCTTTCTAAGGGAGGGAAAAGATTTCTAGTGATGCATGCTATGCTTTCCTACCGTATATACTCTATTTTCTCTCTTTTATCAAATGTTACTTTCTTTCTCTTTTCTCTCTTCTTTCACTTTCTTTTTAGGTTTTCTAATATGTTTGCCCTGATTTTTGTGTTACCTATTCATATGCATTGTTCCCTCTTTTTATACCGAAGCTTTTATCCTTATTTTTACCCTTTTGCCCTTATCTTTATCCATTCTTCTATCTGCTACAGGCATTAGCCATTCAACATACTATTCACTATCTTCTGACCATGTTCAATTGGACATGATCCCACTAAGAAGTTTTAGCTTATACCATATGACAAAGGACCCTCCCATTTTGGGTAAATATCAATTTGACACGGAGTTATTAACTCTCTCTCTCCCAAAAATGGTAAAAACTCCCATTAATTTCATTTTTCACTCTCTAGCATGCATCAGACAGTTCCTACCTACCTTTTTCCCATTTTTGGAAAATATACCTTCCCAGCAAGGCATATTCCCAAAAGTGGGCTTGGTGGAATACCAAATTTAGGTCATTTCCCACCTCCACCAAACCACACCTTCTACACCTCTTCGATCATGGGCCATACTCTCGTGCATGGCTAGGATGCAGAAGAGCAATGCCCAGGCCTTACCTTACTCACTTGCCTTGCTACTTTTGTTTTTTCTCTAATTTTGTTTTCTTTCTCCTTCATGCTTTTCTTCTGCTATTGCTTTTGTTTTCTTTCATCATATCTCTTATCAGAGATAGATTTGGCTTTTTATCCTTTTATACACAATTATTTGGGCCTTTCTTGCTCTTTAGTCTTCTTGGTGGGCCTTTTGGCCTTACTTTCTATTGGGCTTTTGGATTACTAGCCAACCCTTTAAAAAATGGGCGTCAACATTTAGTCTCTTAAGCATGTGGGTTGTTTTACAATTCACATGCGAATATCTCACTTATCATCTTTCACTTGTTTTTTGAAGAGTGGTCCCCATATTTTCTCCTCCTTTTTATTTTCTTCTTCTTCTTCTCATATGTCGTGAGCAAATCTATTTAATGCGCTGCTTCTTTTAGGCCACGCTTCACCTTTTTTTTTTTTTCATTGTTACTCCTTCGATAATCCACACATTAGTTCACTTCCATTTGTCTCTTCTCTTTAAGGGTGTGGGCGCAAGCGCCCGCAAACGGTGGTGTCATCCTTGCGATGGGAAGTACACCTTAGCCTACTTTTGATCCTGCACGCACATGTAGGGTTCCAAAAACTATGAAAGACAAGTCTTCTGTATTAAAGACTGAGGTTTGGAATGAATCCCACATCGTCTAGGAATTGTTCCAAACCCCTATTTTCTCAATACAAACAACCATACATGGTACCTTTTTCATAAACATATGGAAATCCTAAGGGAAAACACTAAGATTAACTAAAAATAGTGAATTAAAGAGGGAGTTTTTCATAAGACATCGTTAATTTTCTTTTGATTGGGGCCTTTTCTGGCCTTGATCTTTGAGTTTAAGATTACTTATCACGTTTCTTATTGATTGTGAGTAGATTTGACAAAGGGGAACAGTCAAAAATCAAGTTTGAAGAGCTTTTGTGTTTGAGAGATAAACCTTGGGTTGATCAAAAGTAAAAGTGGGTCAAAATCATTCCAAAACAACATTTTTCATGTTTCTACGTCAAACCCGAGCTACTTAGTGATTTTTGTCAACTTTGACCAAGTTTGACCCAAGGATGACTGTTAAGAGCACCAAAAACCCTAATTTTGATTTGACCATCAGGACAGATTGAGACTAGTGCCATTGTGAAGATTATCAAATTCCTTTTCCAGCGACTATTCATGGGTCAAAATTGGAGTTAAAATGGTTGAGATATCCAAAAAATCGTAAAAAGTGCGTCAAGATGCTTCCCGAGGCCATAACTTTTGATTCGATCATTGGATTTTCAATTTCTTTAGTGTTCTAAAAACTAGACATCCAGATATTTCCAAGGACACCAAGATCAGCTTAATCTGAGTCCGGGAAGGCCTTCAAATATGTATCCGAAGTTGAATTGGGATAAGGCCATAATTGTTGATGTCAGCGAGCTGGCCGACAACCCTACAAGGTGCGTTGGTAGCTGAAGGGTAACTTTTTGGCTATAAAAGCCTCCAAACCCCTCATTTTGCCAAAAAAAAAAAAAAAATCTTGCTAGTTCTCTCTCTCTTTCTTCTCTCTCTTATATCTCTCCTAAACACATCAAAACCCCTTAGAACACCTTAGATTCTCACCTTTTCCCTACAATCATCAAGACAGTGTTCTTACACTTAATCTTCCTCTCCTTGGTTCCATACCTTGGATTTGAGGTTGATGGGCGTGGATCTAGCTTTTTAGCTACAATCCACACCCCTTTCTCTTTATTGCTTTTCTATTCTTCTTTTTGCTTAAATAAAATGCTTTATTTTCTTTTCCTAGCATGTTTTAGTTTTCTAACTTGTTTTATAGCTTTCCTAGCATGTCTACTTGCTTTTTGCCATGATTTACCACTTTGATGTTATTGGCCTAGCCTTCTTAGGCTAGGATATGTCTACTTTGTATATTTGTGCTTAGATCCACATGTTTTTAGGCCCCTTGCCATGTTTATGCTTAGATCTATGTTCATATGCTTAGATCTACATGCCTATTGTATTCTTTGCCTTGTTTGTGCTTAGATCTATATGTTAGTGCTTGGATCTATGTTCATATGCTTAGATCTATGTGTGTATATGCTCCGTGCCATACTTGTGTGCTCAAATCTACGTTGGTTCCTATGCCATGTGCTACTTTAGTTCTTTTTGTCTCTTGATATCTCTCTTTCTTGCTTTTTGGCCCTTCTGATGGGGTGTAGATCTAGATCTTATGGTCTAGGCCTACATCCACACACCTAGGCCTATATTAAAGGGTTTGGATTTATTTCCTTTATGCATATCCATGTTTGCTTGCTTGCTTTTATGCTTTATATCCATGATTGCCTCTCTAGATCTAGGCTTTGCTATATGCTTTGTGCCTTCCGTGGGTTTGTGCTGGATGTGACCACTTGTGAGATACATCTTCATAGTTTCGGTGTGCTTGCTTCACACCTTTCTCCACTCCATGCAATGTTGATATGCTTGCCTTGCTTGCTTTGCACCACCCATTTGGCTTTCTTTGCTTCTATGCTTTCTTGTTGCACGCTTGCCTACATGTTCATGCATGAGTCTATGTGTCGTCCATACTTCAATCCAATGAAGCTTTGGACATTCGATCCAAACCTACATTTGTCCTTCTAGGACACCCTTTTTTTATTTGATAACGTGTTTTTTTTCCTCTTCGTGTGCTTCTCATGTTTGTTTGCCCCCATTTGGCATCTTTTTCTAGCTTGTCTTTAGCGCGCTTTTCCTTTCATTTGTTTCTTTGCTTGTCTGTTGGCTTGTTTCTTTGTCTTTGCATGTACATGCATGGAGCGAGGACGCTTGGAGCAAGGGTGTGACTTCCTAGGCTTGAGCAAAAATGGCAAGGATGCAAGCCCACAAATGGCAATGATTAGTAGATTAGGGGGCTAGCCCCTCTAGAGCGGTCTTCTCTTTTCCTCCCTTTAAGCCTCTTCTCTAGAGCATGTATTAGGGTCCCCATCCATGTACCCCATTTTATTTTCTTGCTCCTTGCTTGGGCCACGTTCCCTAGGTATGGCAATGTTTGTTTTACTTTTCTTGTACCTTGCTAGGCCATACCCTTAGAACGTTGGCAATGTTTGGTTTATTTTCTCGCTTTGTGTGATAGCATTGTGCATGATGCGTGTGTGTGTGTGTGTGTGTGTGTGTGTGTGTGTGTGTGTGTGTGTGTGTGTATGCCTATGTGTGTGTGGGTGATTGTTCACTTTGTATGATGGAATCTTGTTGCTACGTGAGTGACCCTCTCTATTCATGAGAGCTCTTGACCTTGTAGTATGGGTATGTGCTCAAGGCGATTGCCGTAGGTGCATATTCATACTATATTGTGTGCATGTTTATCGCGGTGTGATTATCTTGACCCATGTCATCAAATGACATTGGTTTCCCCATGAATGTGACACGTATCAGTGTGTTCTAACACTTTGGAGGGCTTCGACTCGTCACGATGCGAGCACGTCGATACGTGCCATATACACAGACGTGAAACCCTTTCGGTGTGCCATAGCGCACCAAACGTGAAACTCTGTTGGATTTTTGCCTTGAAAATGGGGCATCCCCATTGTCGTATTCTCACATCGAAAGCTTGGTGAGAATAGCATTTACGTGCTATGACACATCTGAGGCGAAGCGCTGCTGGATTTCTGCCATGAAAATAAGGGGAAATGCTGCTGGATTTTCACCTTGGAAATCTAGCAATAACTTCAAAACTCACTTGGAAAACATTGATCAGGACTACACCTATTCTGAAACCAAACCTCAAAGCTCAACACATTCAAAGCCTCAAAAGCTAATGCCAATAGCTTGTTTTCAATTACCAATGTTGGAAAATTATGATTTTACCAAAATAAAATACTATCTTTGGACAGGCATTATGGGGTGCCTAACATTTTTCCCACATGTAAACAGACTTCCAAACTCAAGAATCAAGATTTTTTGCCTATCCACATTAGATTAGGAAAAACGACATTTTTCTTAACTTAGGATTGGTAATAAAATCAAATAGAGTCAGGTGACCAATCAAACCTTATAAAAAACCCAATGATTGGTGGCAACTTCACTTACCCTTGGTAATATCCTTAAAATCGACTCAGATTCCAATCACACACCTGAGATACGACACACCTCCAACACATAATGCGCAAGCGTTGCTGCGATGGGTGGTCGAGTAGCCACGAGGTGTCAACAGATTGGCAACTCCACTGGGGACACTTAGAGAGTTTAGCCTTTAGAGCTTTTGATAAAATCCTAATATTTGGACTTTGGCTTTCAAAAAACATTGATATCGGCATTAGCCTCCGAGGCTTTCTTTTGAAAATTGCTTTTACTATATCCTAATAAACTATTTTCAAAACTCAAAAATATTTTCCAAAAATGATTTTCAAAATGGTTTTCCAAAAATCAGCTTTGAGGTATTTTTGTATGTGCGAAGCTTTATTGCTTTCCTAAAGCATGCTTTACAACTTTCCTTCACATGTGCGAACCTAGGGTAGTAAGACTTAATTTCTGCTACACCTTTATTTGTGCTTATATCTGTTGTACTTGGAAAGTCTTTCCCTTTTCATTTCAAAATGCATGACATCACCCCTCATATTGAGTTGAACTCGGGCTCAACATTGAAGGCTAATCCTGGACGCATATACCTTAGATAGCTACTGGATGCTGAATCATAGGCTTTTCCTGGGTCCATAGGTGGACATGATTATGCTGAAAATGCCCAAAATGCCCCCTTGATCCGCTCTATCCCATAACTTCTATAAAGGGAAGGATTATGTCACACCCCAAACCCCAAAAGGGTTCAAAGCATGAGTAAGTCGTCTCAAAGTAGCTGTAGATTTCCCTTGTTGACAATCCAATCCACAAAAAATCATATCTAAAACCAACATTAAGAATTATCATAATGATTTCATTGAATATACTCTCAAAGTAAGTCAAAGCTCTAAGCAATAATTACGAGGACCATTGGCCACAAAAGAATAGAGGTTTGAATAATTAATTACATATCATCAGCTTGTCCCATCAGTGGAAAAACATCACAACCACTTTAATATACAAAATAATGAGTCAAGCCTATTCTAAGATTTACACCATCTAATATACCCATTACAAAAGTTCAGCCTCCATCAGTAGTTAGTCTAACTACTATTAGCTACCAAAAAGCTGTCTCAAAAGACTGTTGCCTACTTTGAAAAGGTTATAAAAATAATGGGATGAGACAGAGCCCAGTAAGTAGCATATTTAATGGGGGTGGGGGAAATGCAAGTTTCATCTATTATAATAATAATAATAATATGACAAGAATGATTTAATAATGAAATACAAGTTCCTCAAAGTAAATATTTTGAAACTATACATTATAATCTGTGAGCATCAACAATGTAATTTCCAAGGCCATAATATCTAACATAAGATAAATTATCACAAATCTACCATACTACCACATAAACCGGTTAGGGGATCCACCCATTCACAACTGGCATGATATTGTCCTCTCTGGTATGCAGACTCTTGGCCCCATGGATAGTAGTCTTACCCATACCCTCAAGGTTTTTCTCTCCCCCCATGGGCAGCAGAGAGAGCGCGTCAAATAGGACCTCTCTTGCATGTGGTCTCTTGGCCCCATGGACAGCAGCCTCACCTACACACAATCAAGGAACCTCTTCCCCTCATGGACAGCAGGGAAGAACGCGTCATCCAAAGTAAAAGGGCACAAAGACTACGGAAACCAAATCGGGTGATCACCGGGAAATCACACATGGCATGGTGTTAAAACAACATAAACTCACAGGTTACATTACTTTGAAACATATAGTTCATATCCAGGTAGTTTCAGAAAACCTTAAGTAATCTAACTTCTACAAAGTTTGTAAGGTTTTCAACTTCATTCTTGTCAACAAGATTTTCTATCAATTTCCCAAGTACTAAGACAAGATAAGCATCTTAAATATTCCAATACACCATAAAATCCAAGATTTTCTTATCAAGATTAAATAAAAGATGCTCATTTATCCATATCACAAATTCATGCATTTCCCCAAATGCAATACCAAATATGATGCATTTTCATATATATAATCATATATATATATATATATTTAGGTTATGACACAATAGTTTTTAGGAAAGTATAATTTCTATAGGTAGTTTCCAAAAGTGTGTCTAACCCAAAAACATTTATATAACATGGTCATTTTTCAAAATCCCATTAAAAAGCTACTTACCTCGCAACCGCAAAATCCTAATTCTCCAAGCTCCAAGGAGATTAGCTAGAACTAACAATATCAAGTAAACCTATCACAATAAGTATAGAACTTGAAATTGCATCTAGCCACAATTTAGGAATTTGCCAAATAATCACTTAATTAGGCAAGCCTAGTATTTAACCTCATCAATAATATTATATTCCACTTCCCTAGTTTCTCAACAAATTGATTCACAAGGTATAAACTCCAATTTACAAAGTTAACCCATTAATATCATCTCCAACATTATGACTAGCTTCCAAAAATTTACACTACATCATTAAGAGACCCATGAAAGCAAAATCAATATATCCTCCAAGATAAGAAATTTATAACTTGCACTAACTCCAAATAAACCCAATGGCAATGGAAAAATTAAATTTACCAACCATCACATGTTATAACTTAAAACCCCTAAATTTTTCCATCATACATAAATCTTAAGTAGTCATCAATAGCACAAAAATTTATATCCACTCATCAATTAATTCTACCAATACAAAACCCATACATAAAAACACATAAATATCACTTCTATTGCTCATAAATTATATGGGTATCATTATTAAAGCTTAGATAAAAAAAACCTCAAGCAAAAATGCAAAACCCACAAAAAAAGATGAGAAATTTTTACCTCAAAAAAAGGATGTGAAGATGTTTATGGGTTCACAAAAATTTTCCGATGGTCTTGCTGGAAAATGATGGTGGAAATGGTAGTAGTGGTGGTGTGGAAGTGCCGATGGAGAGGATGAGTGTAGAGAGAAGTGTATGAGAGAAAACAAAAGAAAAATGAAAAGGAAGAGAAGTAGAGAGTGAGCCGGCCAAAGAAGATATAAGAGGGAGTGGGTAGTGGGGTTAGGTGGGGCTTGGCACGTGGGAACCCAAAATGAAAAATCTGGTCTTGACTTTTTTTTTTTTTCCTAAGTTGACTGAGATGTTATAGATTAGATGATCGAGGTTCCCCCTAAGAATAGGACCAACTTACCAGTTAAGCCGTATCTCATATAGTTGGCCTAGACTACATCAAACTCGTGGGGACTAGGAAGAGCCAAATCCAAGTGAACATCTCAGCCTAGGGTAGGATATCCTTCATAGGATTGTTTTCAAAATGAGTCAAGGGGAAAGTGTCCAGTTTCTGTTTGCCCCTTTTTACGTGCATCAAAGAGTCATGCTTTACTCCAGGTTCTATCTATCATGTTTCCACAAAATCTGTGATTAACCCCTAGGCAAAAACAACCTTGTTGCTCACACATTAGATCATACCCAGTCCCTAAGGGTTTCCAACCCTACAAGGGCATGCATGCATACATTGATGGCCCTGTCATGTAAATGTGTTTATGGCAAGTAGCCAGAACTCCACGCTAAGGAGGACATTGCCCAAAGTTCAAGATCTTCTTCAAGAAAGCCAAGCTATCAAGCACAAAGCTTTTCATTGTAAATTTGAATTTCCTTGTATTGTAAAAGGCCCACTATTGGAGCCATTGTCTATAGCCCATGATCTTGGGGCATTGTAAAAAGTCAAACTTTGTAAAAGCATTACTTTTCTGTGTAATCAAAAGAGAAGGGTTTGTCCTGCAATTTCAAGCACGATATGAAAGTTCCGGTTACTTGCCAAGTTTTTGCATTAATTCTGCATCACTATAGAATCTCACCATGGTAAATACCCGATCAAGGGTCCAAGCCAATATGTCGAAAATGATAGGTTCATTTTAAATAATTAAGAATATTAACTAACTTTGGGTTTGTTTTGTGTTTCCACATTGTCAAATTTTCAAATGTACCCCATTTCTTTCCCATCCCATTCTTTTCCTTTCTAGGTTCCTAAAGAGAAAATATTTCTCAAAGGAAACAGTTCAAGTTACCATCATAATGTGATCCTATCATCACTAGGTCTCATGCTAAAGAGATGTCTACTAGTGGTCCTTCCCCGACCAAGGTAAACACTCATGAAATCGCTCTTCTAAAAGAGCAAATGGCAGAAATGAGGCCTAGAGTACAATTATATTCTTATAGTGGTATTGAATATAATTAATGGTAACTTTGGACTTGTCAAGAGTTGACAGAAAAGCCCAAGGCCCATTGGAGCTAGAGTCTTATTTGTTCCCTTTGGTCCCATCTCAAGCCACAAACTAAAGCCCAATTGGGTAGGCCTAAAAGACTAACCCAATTAGATAATTAGTTATCATTTAATAAGAGTTATTAAATAATGAAAACTATGAGAATAGTTTGTACGTACGTATGATAAAAAGAAAAGAAATCAATTTTTCTCCACAAGGAGAAGAAGAAGGATTTTTTCTTTGAGTGTCTATGTACAAAAAACTGATTGAGAGACCACACATCTTGGGCACCATGTGGAATTGAGATGAAGATTGAAGGTATTCTCAAGTCATGTTTTGAAATTCACTGCATCAAGGTACGCTTTCTGTTCTTTATTCTAGAATTCATGGTTACATTTTATCTTTCATGATTGAAGTAGATCTGTGGTTGTTGCTTCCGACACAAAATCAGATTTTCCAACAAATGGTATCAAACCGGTCTTTAATATCATGTTTGAATAACATGTGATTGAGTTTTAGAATTAAAGAAAAATCGTTTTCTTGGTGATTTAATTTTCTGCAGTAAAGTTTCTGCATAATATTTGTTATCAATGGACCCATGAGTTGTGTTCTTTAATGAAAGACATGGTTTGAGTTTTAAGAATATGAATGTTGTTGAACTGCTTCGTTTGTTGGCAATTGGGCTTAGTTGTTGAATTTTATTCAATAACTATTGTTTACGAATTTATGTTCAGTATACCTATATGCGTCATTCGAAGTGGATCATGTTCATGTTTCTTACTTACAATGCCATGTTTTCATAGTATTTGTTTTATTGATGAACATGTTAAGTTCAATTGCTTGGATATAGTTGGCAGTTGAATTTTATTTGATAACCGTTGCTGATGCCATGATTTAGTATATGAGATATACATATTGGTTCGTATTATCAATGACCCATGTGCATGCATCAAGTTATAGTGCCGAATCATGATTAAGCATATGATGTATTCATGGAATTCGCATGCATCAAGGATTCTATTGAATCCGTATATTATATATATATGGGTTGATATGCAGAACATTTATATAAAAGGTGGCCCATATTATATGCTTTTATGAAGGTGTTGACTTTCATTGTTTAATAAAGGATTTATCATATTGTTGCTTGCCTTGCACTATATATTTATTTATTTTATGATCAAACAATATGTTTATGCTAGGATTATGAAATTTATTCCTAATGAGATTAGGATTGTGTTTTCAAGGTTTCTAGCATTATTATGGTTCTTGATTTTGATATTGAAAACCCTAATGTTTGATTTGTAAATCTTCGTTGATAAAATCAAAAGTATTTTTGATGGAAGAACAATGAAGATGTCAAAAACGGTTACATGAAAAACTGAAAACACGGGTTTTTCATAGGTAAGCTTCTCGCGAGGCTACTCGCGAAAAATGCCACTGAAGCACAAAAATTTTCGCGATTAAGCTTTACTCGCGAAATAGTCGCGAGACAGTAGCGAAAGTTTCTGTCTGAATTTTTGTGTTTTCAATTTTTTGCTTAACTCGTTTTCGCGGAAAGCGCTTAGTCGTGAGATACCCGCGAGACAGCAGCGAAAGTTTCTGTTTGAATTTTGTGTTTTCACTATTTTGCCCTAACCCATTTTCGCGGGAAGAGCTTAGTCGCGAGATTCTTGCGAAAATGCATTTGAAGGGAATTTTGAATTTTTTCTAAATGTTTTCAAATGTAAAAGGTTTAAGGCAATGTGTGATGTGATTACACATGGTTCTAACTAAAAGAGCTAATGAGATCAAAGATATTAGTTAAATAGAACTTTTAATCTTAAATTGTTTTATAATTAAAAGTCTTTAATTTATTTTAATTAGAGGTTTTTAATGAGATTAAAATTCTAATTAAAATTTATATAGTTTCTAATGAGATTAGAATACTTTATCTAATGAATTAAGGATAGAGTTCCATATAACTAATATCTGATTCATTAGTGTTTAAGGAATCCTAAATAGTTTAGGACTTCCATTTTAGTTAGTGATTCTAATAAGATTAGAGTTTTTATCAAGTGCAAGGTTATTAGTTGTGATAGGATCACAATTATTTAAAAAACCCAAATAATGAGTGGGAGTGCTGAAATAACCCTTTTGTTAAGTTTATTGTAATGTGAATAGATACCTTGTCTTGACTTCGAGTTTTGCATTCCATGCGGAAGGTATTTACTTCACTGATTACAAGGTTAAACTTCTTTGTGATTGCGCAAATGAACATCACATTGAATTTAAACAATTAGACACATTTTATGTTTAGGGTTAAAATTGTGATTAGATCACAATAATTTCAAGACAATCCACTTGTTTTAAAATTTCTAGTGGGAGAGAGATTCAAGGGTTGATTCTCACAACCTCCATTGCTGGTTTATAGTAGTATGATTAGGCACCTCGCCTTGGCGTATATGCCTTGCTCCATTCGGAGGGTGTTTAATTCATGGTACTACATGTTAAACTTCTTAATGATAGATGAAGTGTGTTTTTACATTGAGAACGACCATGCTTCCGTGGAGTTACTTGGTGACTCACATTGATTCTAGGCAATGGTGTACACCAGACTAAGTGTAATGTTAACCTCCTTTCGGAGCTATGTCATTATTACTTAAAGGCTAAAGGAAAAGCGGCAAATTATTTTTGTTTGGTAAGAGTTACCATGATAGCATTAATAATGAGAATAATTCTCACCTAATCATAGTGATTGGTATGACCTCGCTTCCGAGGAATATTAATTGCGGGATTAGGTTGTCGTTGCACCTAATATAGTATGGTATTCGGGTTCCATATTATATGGTTATGGATGCAAAATATAATGTCCCTGTTATTATGTTCATTGTCTCAATATAAAGTTGTCATAAATTTTGTCCTCTAGCTACTATTTTAGTTGAATCACATTAACTAAGAAATAATTTTGGACATGGTGCTTAAAGGAGCTGAAGTACATATTTATGTTTTGATTCAGCATTGTCATAATTTCCTATACATGATGCATTTACGGAAGATAGCTTATGATATGATCATAGTCTCCATTGAAATGCTAATATGTTACCTTGGCTTCTATCTCAATTATGCTATAGCATGAGATGCAAGAGTTAGTACTAAACTTAGACTTTATATCAAGTCTAAATGAGATGTTTGGTATGAATCATATTGAGTGCTAAGAAAAGCTTAAGAAGTTCCAATTCTATGTCATTTTATGAAAATATTTTATTTTTAAAATGAATTGGAATTCTTGGATGTAGAGATTAAATGTTAATCTCATGTGGATATGATCCACGAGTCCTTGTTAGAATCATTTGATCAATTCAGATTGTTTTGAAAATAAATTCTTTTTATGTTATCTGAATTGATGAGTGAGTTCTATGCAACAGAAGACATCCTAAAAGCTTAGGCTAGGATCAATATGATTTAATTCAAATTCTTAGTCTAAACCGAAAGGTAAGGGTGGTAAGAAAAGAAATTATAATACCAAACAGTTGGACAAGTTAGTTGCCTTAGTAGTTGCCAAAAGGAAATTAGTCTCAAAAGCATGACCAAAAGGAAATTCTTTTGGTAAAGCTAAGCATTGTCCATGATTGTTTTCTAGATGGAAATTTACAGGTTTTATTTTTTAAAGAGAAAGTTTCCTTCATTTTGTATTGTATGTTTTGGCACTTATGTCTAGATCTTATTAATCTAAGTGTTATTCAAGATTGGTGAAAGATGGGTTTTTATAGAACCTTTATTTTTTATATTCACAATCTATGAATTCTATTTAGAGGATAATATGATCTAGAGCTTGTTTTCATAAAGGAATGAAGTTCCAATGACTTCTTAAGTCAGTGCATACATAAAGGAGAAATAGGGCTCTTTTAAAGTAAAAGTTGATTATTCTAGAAGAAAATTGTCAGAATTTGTTAAAAGACAACTATAAAATACACTTTGAAATGAAATAGTTATATTAGATATACCACAAGACATTATTCTAGATATATAGCTAGCACACGGGTACAATATCGTAGTGGAAGGATTACCAAATAAATTCATACTTTTGGGATAAACTTTTGAAGTCATTCCATAAGGATATAAATTTGATCCTCGACCCTACGTAAAGGCAATAGATGATATGAATATGGATTACTGATTCAAGGTTATGTGAATAGAATTAAATTCTATTTAAAGTTTAGAACTTGTAGAGGCACTTAATTGCATTAAGCCTACTGTTTTCAAATAGGTCTACAAGAAAATGAGATTGATAGTTTTGAAGGTGCAAACCTTCAAAGTCAAGACTAGTGGCGTAAAGATCTATTCAAAAAGAATTGGTTTGACTATGAAAAGATTTTTTCACCAATAGTCTAATTTGACTCTATCTAAATTTTCTTATTCATTATATTTCATTTTGATGAAATATGGCAATGGATATCAAGAAAGCTTCTTTTAGTAGCAATCTTGATGAAGACATCTATATGATGTAACTAGACTTGTTCATAGCAAAGAACTAGTAGTGTTTAGTATGCAAGTTGCTTAAAGTCCATTTATGGACTAAAGCAAGCATTTAAATCATAAAATATCATCTTTGATCAAGCAACCAAATTTTTTGATTTTGATCAAGTATTAAAAGGCCTTATGTGTGTAGAAGTTATATAGAATAATAAATTTCTTAATGCATGTTGATGACATTCTAATCATTTAGGATGATGTAGAGTTATTATCATCAATAAAGTTTTTATTGTCTAGTCTAGTATGATATAAAGTACTTTGGAAAGACTGGTCATATCCTAAGAATTATAACTTTGTTAAAATTCAGAAATTAGGATGTTGGGTCTATCTCAAATTGCTTAAATAGATTGTATTTTAGCCAAGTATAGCAAGTAATACTTTAAGAAAGGATTCTTTCCTTTTAAGTTTGAAGTTCCTTTCTATAGGACTGTAGTCCTAAGACATATAAAAGGAGGAGCATATTAAGACGATTCCTTATATCAAATCGATAAGAAGTCTTTATGCTATGCTATATACTAGGCTAAATATCTATTTTGCGGTGGGCATAGTAAGCAAATATCAATTGAATCATAAATCACTTAATTTAGTGGGAGTAAAGCATATACTCAAATATCTTAGAAGAATAAGGGATTATATGCTTGTCCACAAAAGTGAGGTTTTGATAGTTATTGGATGCATAAATACTAACTTGTAGCTTGATTGTGATTCATGAAGTTGGACTTCAAGATATGTGTTCATCTTAGGTGGTGAAGATACACATTAAGCGTAAGTATCATCTCATTAGAGAAGATATAAATACGTGAAAAGTAGTAATAGAAAAGATAATTTATGCAATAAATCTAGCTGAAACTTGTTTCCAAGCCTTGCCTTAGAGTAATTATGAATTACTCTAAAGGGAGATAAGTGTCAGATATATGGTAAATTGTCTTTGAGCGCAAGTGGGAGATTGTTAGGATTTGTGCCCTAAAAAATTCAATTTATTAGCATGTCATGAATAATTAAGTTGTTTGATTATGTGAGACTATTTATGAACTAGTGGGACATTATCTTAATCCATGAGATGCATAGTATGTGATTTATGTGAAAAGTCACAGAAGATATAAATTACAAGTTCTTTGTAAACTCAGAATTTTAGTTCGTAGTCGATGATGAAATTGGGCATTTCATCTGCGAAGACTATAACATATCAACTAAGATGATTTGTCTTGATCATGGAAGTGGTGACTTCTAGTTGGTATTGTTAGGTTCTAAGGTCTTAGGATTTTATGTATTTAGAACTCTAATTTGTAATGTTGGCAAACCATGATCAAAACATTGTATTTAGTCTTATTTAGACTTGCTCAAAGTTGGTTTAATATTGTACAGTTGGAATCGAGTGGCTGCAGAAGTACTTGGGACTCTCGGCCTGGCTCGATCGATCGAATAATAGACTCGATCGATCGAAAATCGCACAGGTTGAATTTTCTGCAGAATTTCCAACTCAGCCCTACTTCATTAAACGTTTAGGGTTTTATGTTTTTACCCTAGGTATATAAATAAAACCCTAGCCACGTTTTTGAAGGTTGTCCATATTGTATTGTTGCTCATACATTGCTGTTTTGTGTGAATCTCGTGTGAGATCTTTGAGGAGCTTTCCTTTACACAAAACTTAGGGTTTTCATGGTGGAGATGATTTCAACATCTTGAAGATCATTACTGTTGCAACCATTGGAACTTAAAAGAAAAGCAAGCGGGGAGCTTGTAGCTGATTGAGGAATTCAAGAAAGAAGTAGTCCGTGGATTCGGAGCCTGCGCGTGGTCGTGTCAGGAAGTTCTACTGGTGGGTAGCATTAGGAAGTCGAGCGGGGAGCTTGTAGTCCTTTTGTACGAACTTCAATTCTTTCATAGTGAATTCAGGTTAGCCTTGAGGATCGGTGGGTCAAATCCTCCCCAGGTTTTTACCGTGTGGTTTCCTGGGTGATCATATCTTGTGTTATTTATTTTCCGCTGCATTATATCTTGATATGATTGTTTGGATTGTTTTAACCTAGAATTGCTTAATTTGACTAAGTAACAACTTGGCTAATTAATCTAGGCTACGCAATCTGTGTGTTTAAGGGGTCTAAAACCGTTCAAGTGGTATCAGAGCTGGTAGCTCTTTTTGTTTGAGATTTTTAATCTCTGAGCTGATCCTTGACCCCTGTTGTCATGGAGCATGGACACTCTCTGTTTGTTCCTCCTCATTTTGATGGGAACAACTATGCCTATTGGAAAGTAAGGATGAAAGCATTCCTGAAATCCATTGATGAAAGGGTTTGGAATTCCGTTGAATACGGATGGGAGAAGCCCGCTACTCCTGTGAGTGAGTGGCAAACTTCTGAAAAAGAAGCAGCAAGCTTCAATAGCAAAGCTATGAATGCTATCTTTAATGCTGTTTCTATGGAGGAATTTAAGAGAATCTCTAATGTTGAGGTTGCTCATACTGCTTGGAAAATCCTCCAAACTGTGCATGAAGGCACAAAGGCAGTTAAGATAAACAAACTGCAGCAATTAACTTCTAGGTTTGAAAACATTAGGATGTCTGATGATGAATCCTTTGATGAATTTTATGCCAAACTGAATGATATTGTTAATTCTGCTTTTAATTTGGGTGAAATCTATGATCAACCTAAGATTGTTAGGAAGATTCTTAGATCTTTAACTGAAGACTTTAGACCCAAAGTGACTGCCATAACTGAAAGCAAGGATGTGGACTCCATCCCTGTTGATGAGCTTGTAGGATCTCTTCAATCCTATGAGTCTGACCTACCTAAAGTGAACAAATCCAAATCAATGGCTCTTAAGTCAGTTGATGATGTTGATGGTGGTGGATTTGATGATGAGCTCTCTGCTACAGAGATTGCCTATCTTGCCAAAAACTTTAAGAACTTTCTTAGGAATACAAATAGAAAGGCAAGAGGTACTTACACTGCTGAACCTAGAAATTTTAGGAAGAATGATCCCACTAAGGTTAACAATTTTGAAAAACCTAGAGAAAATTCTGGTCAATCTTCTAATAACTCTTTGGGTCCTCAGTGTTTTGGCTGTCAAGGGTATGGTCATGTGAAATCTGAATGTCCTACATTCTTAAGGACTAAGGGTAAAGCTATGGCTGTAACCCTTAGTGATAATGAGGTTTCTGATGATGAGTCCGGTGGTGACGAGGATGGAAACTTCATTGCTTTCACGGCTACTGCTATAGTCAATGAAGGCATATCTGCTGAAGAGAACCCTTCTGATGGGGAACTCTCTGAAGATGCAGATCTTCAAGAGGCCTATAACAAACTTTGCAAAATTGCTGCAAAGGATGCTATGAAAGTTGATCTTGGCCTAAAGAAAATTGATTCTCTTGAGCTTGAAAAGAGAAATTTGCTTGTTAAACTGTTTGATGCAAATGAACTTTTGAATAATGTTAAATCTGAGAATATGCTTTTGCTTGATAAAGTTAGAACTTTGGAACATGATTTATCTGTTGCTAGATCTGCTAGTTCTAAACTTGATCACATGCTGAATGTTCAAAAGTATCCTTCTGATAAAACTGGGTTAGGATATGTTGAAAGCATCTTTGATACTGGACCACATTCCACTACTTTTGTTCCTTCTTCTTCTTCTGGACCTTCTGTGAGTGAGGTTGTGAGTGATACTGTCAAACCACCTGTGAGTGAGGTAGTTAAACCTGTAGAAGTTTCACCACCTAAGAAGACTAGGGTAGACTTAAGAGAATCTAAACCTAAGGAGCCTACCAAATCTAAGGACAAGATGCATGGTAAACCTGCGTGGGTTTGTCATTATTGTGGTAAGTCTGGACATATTCGTCCTAACTGTTACAAGCTTCAAGCTGATAAGAGAGCAAATAAACCAAAAGTGCCTGTGCCTCAAGCACAAGATCCTATGGCATTAATTGGTGAATTGGTAAAGGTGTTAAACCTTTATTCCAATCATGGAGTTGGGAATCACTCAAATGTGAATAAGAACTCCAATGCTCATGGTGCATCTAAAAAGTTTTGGATGCAAAAGACTCGAAATACTTGAGTCTTTCTGACATGGTCCTTGTGCTTCATTGCTCTATTCTTTTGTGACCATTGTTTTTTTTTTTTTTTTGTGTTTTCTTTGTTCTAGGACTTGCATTGCATTACATTCATGCATTTCATTCTAGGATTTATTTGTTTTCCTTTAAATAAAAAAAAAAAAAAAAAAAAAAAAAAAAAAGGGAAAAGGAGGAAGCAAAATTTATGTTGAACATATTGTTCTTGATTTTTGAAAAACAAGGTTGGTCAATTTATTTACACATAACATGTCTTATGTACCTTGTTTAACTTGGATGAGCTTACTTTATTGCACTTTACTAGTTTGAGCTTTGTAGTGCATGTTGTGTGGGAAAGATGTTTATGGTGTTTATCACTTTGTCTTAATCTTGAAGTCACATGTTATTTGACTGTCGGACTTGATCCTTTTGAGAAAGGCATAAATAACCATCTCACCACTGTTCACTAGCCAATCATGAACACCTTAGTGCATATCATAAGATTCTGTGCTCGAGAAAGTGTAGCACATGCACAAAAAGAACATAAGGTGTAGCCTCAAAATAAATTAAAACTGGTGTGTACTATTAGGCTTGATGCCAATTCACTTAATTCAAACCGGTGTGTACTATTAGGCTGAATGCCATCTCATGCAAATAAGAGGCAAAAATACAAGAAACTTACATGATTGCAAGCTTTTGTTCTAGGAGATGTGGGAGTTATAGGATGTAACTCTTTAGGTGATAGTCTCTTTTGAATTCTATGTGATGAATTTTGTAGACTTTGTGATTGATTGCTATTCACATATCACCTCACATGTATCTCAAGTTTTTGCTAGTATCACACACGACACAAGTTACTCTTTGTTAAACACTGTACATGCTAGTGTGTGTTTTTGGTCTGACCAACCAAGTTTGAAAATATCTTGAGATTTATGCACAACATATTTGTTGCTTGAGAAAATACAATGGGAGTTTGATTGCAATTTGTTTAAGAATATTGGGTTCAAAATTTTGGGTTTTTGAAAAAGCATTCCATCTCATACTCATGCATTTTGTTTCTTCAATTTAATGCTTTGAGGAGTTATTTTCAAAATTCGGCTTGTGTCTTTCAAAAACTGTGATTTTTCCAAAATTTAGTGAGCCTCTGCCCATTTCGATCGATCCAACCTGTTTTTCGATCAATCGAAAAAGTGCTCTCATTTGTCTTAAAATGACTGTGCTTTTCGATCGATCGAATGTAATTTTCGATCGATCGAATATCGTGGAAAAGCTTTTTAAAAGTTCAGTTCTGACTTTTTCAAAGGTTCTATTCAAAATTTTTTTCAAACTTTTCTCTCTCTCCGCGTTGGCAAGGCTCCACACCTCAGGATTTTTGTCGTTTTCCTCCGTTGTTTTTGCAAAATCTCTCTTTCCTCAAGCCGGTAAGACTCTTTTGCCCTTCCTTTTGATGTTATTTTCATTATTTCATGCATAAATCCATGCATTTAAGGGTAATTTTCGGACTTTATTCTTTTTGGATTTTCTGTTGATTCAAACCTTATTTTATGAAATTGATCATTGGGTTTTTGTGGGGACACATTATATTAATGATCCTTGGTGGTTAATTTGA
Organism: Quercus suber; assembly: GCF_002906115.3. NCBI lineage: Eukaryota > Viridiplantae > Streptophyta > Magnoliopsida > Fagales > Fagaceae > Quercus > Quercus suber. The sequence continues at coordinate 288,306 of NW_027069854.1, read as the reverse complement.
TCAATTTTGTGTTTTGTGAAAAATTGAAAATTCTAGGGTTTGTTCTTGATCCGAATTGGGGCTTTTGTTAAATTGGGTAGAATTTGATGAAATTGGCTTGTTGTGTTGGTGTAATTAAGCATTATAATCTATGTGCTGTGTTTTGTAATGCTCAATTCATCAATTTGTTGCAAAATTTTCAAGTGGTTTTTCAAATTTTTGGGATTTTTGATAGAAATTCCTTGTTCAAGCCAATTTTGTCCAATTACTCTCAATTAAACTTAATTTGTCACTGCATTTAGATCATGCATCACAACATTTTATTGTTCATGCATCATATAGATTTTTGTTCTATATTATTTATTGTGCTAATTTGCAGTCTGCCCTTGGTTTTGTTTTCTCTTGTTTCTTTGTGTTTTTCTCTTTGTGTCTCTGTCCTTTCCTTAGCACTATGCCTAGGAAAACTAGAGCCCGTAGGAGTGTTCCCTCACCTTCTCCTTCACCCCCTCCATCCTTTGATAGTGAGAGGTTTCCGAGTGAGGAAAACCAAGAGACTTTTGAGAAACTGACCGTTAAGAGAAAGATTTGGGCTGAGCGTTCTGTGCTATTAGATGAGCTTGATCCTGCCATTAGGGCAAATTTTGAGCGTCGGGGTTGGTTACCCTTGGTGGATGTTTCTGATCCTCCTCCACCTTCTGCCTTGATTAGAGAGTTCTATTCGAACATCTCTATCCGCGTCTATGATTCCAACACTCTAGTTAAGAGTTGGATACGAGGCGTAGAGTACACCATTACTCCTCGGGTAGTGGCTGATGCTCTAGGGGTACCTTTGGTCCAGCATCCTGTCTATCCTTATGATGAGTCTCCCGAGATTAGCGATGTTTTGTCATACGTCACTGGTACTACTGTCCAGTGGGGTTCTGATCCTCGGATCACTTCTGCTGAGCTCTCTGGGTTGCACTATCTGTTCTTTCGGATAGCTTGTCATTCGATCTGGCCTATTTCCCATGTTCACACCATTCCTCTTGAGAGGTGTGTTTTTCTGTACGCTCTTGTTACTGATGCTCCTATTAGTTTTCCCCATCTTTTTCTTCGTTCTTTGAATGAAGTTTATAGGAGTTCATCTACTGCTCATGCTCTTGTTCATCCTATTTTCATTCATAGGATTCTTCTCTTTCTTGGTCTTGATGACTTTCCTTCCTCTGAGCCCGTCCATGTGATAGGACCTTTAGGTGCGTCTTTTCTTAGACAGAGGGCCGCTCATCTTCGAGCTGGTTCTAAACACCCTAGATCTGAGCCCTCTAGTAGTGCACCTCCTCCTTCTTCTTCTGCAGGTATGGCTGGTGAGGATATTCCTATTCCTGTTGGTGATGATGATGCTGCTGCTGATGTTCCTCCACCTCCTTCGGCCGACTTTGATGTTCGTCGTACTTTGGAGACTGTCATGACTGTTCAGCAGGCTCATGGTCAGATTTTGGTGGACTTGCTGGATGAGATGCGTGCTCTCCGAGCTGATCTTGCGCGTCTTCATTCACCCTCACCACCTCCTTTTGATGGCGACTTGTGATTGCCCTTTGGCATTCCGTCACAAAAAGGGGGAGTGGAGTTTTGACTTGTAGTAGAGTTTTTGTTGTTAGGGGGAGATTTTTTTTGTTTTAGAGGAGGTTGTGGAGTTTTAGATTGTATCTATGTGCTTCACTTTGTATAACTTTTTTGGGGATATTCATGTTAGGGGGAGTAACATTGATTGATATACATGATATTTTTTATTGATTCTTGTTGCTTTATGATTCACTGCGTATTGATTTATATTTATGACTTGTTCATTTTTATATGTCTTTATTTTGTGTTGTGTGGATCTTACAAGAATGTTATACCTGTTGTTTTACTCTTTACTGTCACACATGCGTTTATGCGTTTGTTGAGTATTTCAGGATTATACAGGTTGATTCAACTAAGCTGCTGTCTACACTTGCAACTATGGATAGTAGTTAGGCTGAATTGAATTTTATGAGCATTATCTTTGTAAAGGGCTTTTTATTTGTAAAACTTTGAGCTGTTAATTAGGGTTTTGTCACGGATTGCCAAAGGGGGAGTTTGTTAGGTTCTAAGGTCTTAGGATTTTATGTATTTAGAACTCTAATTTGTAATGTTGGCAAACCATGATCAAAACATTGTATTTAGTCTTATTTAGACTTGCTCAAAGTTGGTTTAATATTGTAAAGTTGGAATCGAGTGGCTGCAGAAGTACTTGGGACTCTCGGCCTGGCTCGATCGATCGAAGAATAGACTCGATCGATCGAAAATCGCACAGGTTGAATTTTCTGCAGAATTTCCAACTCAGCCCTACTTCATTAAACGTTTAGGGTTTTATGTTTTTACCCTAGGTATATAAATAAAACCCTAGCCACGTTTTTGAAGGTTGTCCATATTGTATTGTTGCTCATACATTGCTGTTTTGTGTGAATCTCGTGTGAGATCTTTGAGGAGCTTTCCTTTACACAAAACTTAGGGTTTTCATGGTGGAGATGATTTCAACATCTTGAAGATCATTACTGTTGCAACCATTGGAACTTAAAAGAAAAGCAAGCGGGGAGCTTGTAGCTGATTGAAGAATTCAAGAAAGAAGTAGTCCGTGGATTCGGAGCCTGCGCGTGGTCGTGTCAGGAAGTTCTACTGGTGGGTAGCATTAGGAAGTCGAGCGGGGAGCTTGTAGTCCTTTTGTACGAACTTCAATTCTTTCATAGTGAATTCAGGTTAGCCTTGAGGATCGGTGGGTCAAATCCTCCCCAGGTTTTTACCGTGTGGTTTCCTGGGTGATCATATCTTGTGTTATTTATTTTCCGCTGCATTATTATTCTTGATATGATTGTTTGATTGTTTTAACCTAGAATTGCTTAATTTGACTAAGTAACAACTTGGCTAATTAATCTAGGCTACGCAATCTGTGTGTTTAAGGGGTCTAAATTTCCATCAGGTATGTTGATATGTTTTAAGAGTTAAAACATATTAAATTGGACCGCTCTAAGATTTATTATTCTCCTAACGACTGTCAAATGAATAATAAATCTCACGACTTCTATTTACATCAACTCTAAATTCTGAGAGAATAATGAATCTAATCATGAGGTGTAGGTTGCTTTGATATATCAGGAGTGAGATTTAAGGGAACGGTCAAAACCTCAGTATGTTGGGCAGCCACATTTAATGTTGATGGAACATATATTCTCAAGATGGAATTCATAATCTCTTAATGGAGATATAAAATATTCTCTTAAGATAAGTTTAATGAGTTTAGTTATTCAGAGTGTTGGGCCAAACCACTTTAGCAAGGGGTTACTAAAGTATATATTTATGGAATTGGATTTCATAAATATATGATGAATAGCATAAAGGATTAAATCGGGTACTCAAGGATTAAGATTTAGTAATCTTTAAAGTGACAATCAATATTTATGACTTTGTATTGCTACGAATATTTTAATGAAGCGGTTGCATGTATAATAAAGCCTTGGGATATAATTTATTAATAAGACCTAGAGTGCAATTATATTCTTATAGTGATATTGAATATAATTAATGGTAATTTTGGACTTGTCAAGAGTTGACAGAAAGCCCAAGGCCCATTGGAGCTAGAGTCTTATTTGTTCCATTTGTTCCCATCTCAAGTCACAAACTAAAGCCCAATTGGGTAGGCCCAAAAGACTAACCCAATTAGATAATCAGTTATTATTTAATAAGAGTTATTAAATAATGAAAACTATGAGAATAGTTTGTACGTACGTATGATAAAAAGAAAAGAAATTAGTTTTTCTCCATAAGGAGAAGAAGAAGGATTTTTTCTTTGAGTGTCTATGTACAAAAGACTGATTGAGAGACCACACATCTTGGGCACCATGTGGAATTGAGATGAAGATTGAAGGTATTCTCAAGTCATGTTTTGAAATTCATTGCATTAAGGTACGCTTTCTATTCTTTATTCTAGAATTTATGGTTACATGTTATCTTTCATGATTGAAGTAAATCCACGGTTGTTGCTTCCACTGTGTGTTTTGTATGAGATACAAAATCAGATTTTCCAACACCTATACCTTTCAAATACCTAAGCGGGAGCTAGCTACGGTGCTATATCAATAAGACCAAGGAAGGATTAGGATGAATACTTGCAAGAGCGCTTGTGCAAGATTCCTCTAGCTGCTCCGACTTCAGTTGTTGTTGAAGAGATTACAGAATCACCTATGGATTTAGAGGCGCTAGCTCTAAAGAAAGGACAAGCCATGCCAGCCGTTGAAGGCTTTACTCCTCTAGTCTTGGCACTACCTGTAATCACAGAACCATCTCCAGGATTTATCTAGAAGGGAACCCATGTCATCCTTGCTATTTGAGGTTTTGATCCTCTAATTCTGCCAAAGCCTATCCAAGGAATCTCTGGGGCTCTTGGCCCAAAAGCTTTAGAAGTAGCTTTACCTAGCCCAGTCATCATTAGTTCAAAGATGTTCTTCCTGGCACCAAATTTACAAACTTAAAAAAGTGTGGTCATCTGTATGCTGAAGCCCTTCCCTAACCAAGATAGCCATCGTGTTCCATGGAAGTACAATGTGACTTTGATTTCCACCTAAACTGGGAAGGAAGAGGTTTGCTCTAATGTCGTTTCTGGCCTAGCTAGACTCATTAGGAGTGGTTGATGTTATACTCCTGAGGAACTAGAAAAGAGAAGGAAAGAGATTGGCAAGAGCACAGTTGAGCTAGTCAGGAATAGGGTCACCACTGAAGAAGCCGAGGAATTCTTGAAAACCATTTAAAAGGCTGATTATAATGTGATTCAGTAGTTGAACAAATCTCCAGCTCAGATTTCTATTTTAGCACTATTGCTATCTTCCAAGGTCCATCGTGAAGCTCTATTGAAGGTGCTGAAGGAAATGCATGTTCCTACCAGTATTACAGAATCATCCTTCGAGGGTATGGTATCATTAGTGTTGGCCACTAACCAAGTCTCATTTTCAGACGATGAGTTGCCTTTAGAAGGCAGGGATCATACCTTGGCCATGCATATCGTAGTCAAGTGTGAAGACATGATTATCGCAAGGGTATTAATCGATAATGGATTAGCCTTGAATGGATTGCCTGAAGGTGGATACATCTCTTATTAAGCCTAGCACTATGATCATCAGAGCCTTTGATGGCACGTGTCAAGAAACGCAAGGTGAGATCAAGCTAAGGATTGAGATCGGCCCGAGATCCTCATGGTCGACTTCCAAGTGATTATGCTTGACTCTCCATACAACATGCTTTTAGGGAGACCTTGGTTGCATATAGTAGGTGTGGTCGCGTCTACCTTCCATAGGAGACTCAAGTTCATCTTCGAGAGTCAATTGATCACCATTATGGTTGAAGAGCCCATGACTATTTTCCAGGAGACATCTATCCCCAACATCGATGCTAACACCTTTTTTGAATCATCTTTCCATAGCTTCGAGCTAGTTTCCATGATTCACAATGCCTTAGAGCCTAAGTCTAGCTGACCTGTAGTAATTCTAATGGTCGTGACGGAAATTCTCAAGTTTGGCTACAAATTAGGCCAAGGCCTCAGAGCTGTAGGACATGGGACCCTACTCTCATTAAACTCTTAGATAATAAAGGAAGATTCAATTTGGGGTGCAAACCCACTCATGAAGAACTTTTTCAAGCTTCCAGAGGCAAGAAGAGGAAGTATGACATTTCAGGGATGTCTATTCCCCATATCAAAACCACTTTTTCGGTTTCGGCTGAGGTCATTATGCCAGAACCTTTCAAGGAATTGGAAGATGAAGAGCATGATCCGACTTGCATTATTTGGCTCTGTCCCGAAGAGTTCTCCGTGAACGCTACCATATCTCCTGAAGATAATCCGACTTCTACTATCCGACCAGGGATGCCAGGCATGACGGCAGGCCTTTGGACCATTGAACCTTGCTTTGTTGTTGCATTGACTAAGTAAGAAGTATTCCATCATCAAGTGATTAGGTCTCCTGATCACTCGAGAAGGATGGAATAGAATGTATAGTTTGTTTTGCATGCTTATGTTATTTCCTGCTTTATTTGTATTCCCTGTTCATTTCCCTAGTTTGTTTTTCCAGAACCAACAAAAAAAGAGAACATTTCCCTTTTATCATTATCAGGCATGAGCTTTGTTTTCCCCCTACCCATAATCCATTAAGGAAATATTCAACATATTAGTCAGAAAATTCTTACATCTATCTTTACTTGCTTTCCTATGAATATATGTCTGCAAATTGTCTTATGTTTCACTGTATATGTTTCACTCTATAAGATCTGTTTTGATTCCCAAGTGGATACATCGTCCCTTTGCCATAACGAAAGTGTAGATGATGTGAATGAGACAACAGAGTTGGATCATGATGTTGAAGGAATGGAGGAGATCCCGAACGTATGTCGAGACATCCTGGAAGCTCTGAATAGAGAGAGCAAAAGGTCCAAGCCTAATGTAGAAGAGACAGAGGTGATAAACCTAACCAAAGGAGGCGAAACAGAAAAACCCGTCAGGATTGGGGTAAACTTTCCTAAAGACATGAAAGATGAGCTCATAGTTCTGTTGAAGGAATTCAAGGAAATCTTTACTTGGTATTATCAAGATATGCCAGGATTGGATATCAAGATCTTTGTCCATAGGATTCTAGTTAAATTCAAATGCCCTTTAGTGCGGCAAGCCTACCGAAGGATGAAATCAAAGATTATCCTGAAGATCAAAGAAGAAGTGGAAAAACAATTGAAAGTCAGTTTTCTTACCGTCGTAACCTACTTAGATTGGGCCGCAAGCATTGTCCCGTGCCAAAGAAAGATGGGAAAGTATGCATGTGTGTCAATTATAGAGATTTGAATTGGGCTAGCCCGTAGGATAATTTTCCCTTGCCACATATCGATACCTTGATTGATAACACCACGACCAACATGTTCTTCTCGTTAATGGATGGATTCTCAAGTTATAATCAGATCAAGATGGCTGCAGAAGACAAAGACAAAACAGTGTTCACCACTCATTGGGGAACTTATGCCTACAATGTCATGTCATTCAACTTGAAGAATGCTGAGGCGACTTACTAGTGAGCCATGGTAACCCTATTCCATGATATGATATATAAGGAGATTGAAGTCTATGTGGATGATATGATCGCCAAGTCACGCACTCCTAGAGATCATTCGATAGATTTGAGAAAGCTATTCAAGCACCTTGTCAAGTACAGGATGAGGCTTAACCATAACAAGTGCATCTTCGGAACTAATTTAGGGAAATTGCTCAGCTTTATAGTCAGCCGAAGAGGAATAGAAGTGGAACCAGCAAAAGTCCAGGCCATCAGGGACATGCCTATACCGAAAATCGAGAAACAAGTTCGAAGCTTCTTAGGAAGGATCAATTACATAGCATGCTTCATAGCACAGTTGACCGCCACGTGCGATCCCTTGTTGAAGCTCTTGAAGAAGGATACGAAGATATAATGGATAGATGAATGTCAAGTGGCTTTTGATAAGATTAAGTAGTATTTGTTGAACCCTCCTATTCTGGTTCCCCCGACACCAGGACATCCATTGATTCTCTACCTAGCAGTGCAAGAAGCATCCATGGGTTGCATGTTAGGTTAGCTAAATGAACCCGATCAAAAAGAGAAGGCGATTTACTACCTAAGTAAGAAGTTCACCAGTTGTGAGATCAACTACATCGCCATTGAGAAGACGTGCTGCACCCTAGTGTGGGCCTTACGCAAGTTGCTGCAATACATGCTCTACTTCACCATGCGGTTGATTTCTCGCATGGACCCTATCAAGTACATCTTTGAAAAGCCTGCCCTCACAGGGAAGATCTCCTAATGGCAGATGTTGCTCTCTAAATTTGATTATCGTGTTTGTGATATGAAAGGCCATCAAAGTTCAGGCCATAGCCGATTACCTAGCGGACCAGTCGTTGAATGATCCAGATTTCCCAGAATCCCTCTTCCCAAATGGGGATGTTTTGGCAATAGAGCCTGAACCAAGCAATGCAAAACCATGGCGTTGGAAGCTTTATTTCGAAGGGGCTGCCAATAGCACCAGTGTTAGGTTAAAATGAATTGACCCATTGCAATTAATTAATTACCCAAGTTAATTAATTAGATCAAATTTCATGCAATAGCATGGCAGCACAAACAAATCACTAAATTATCTAAATGTAGCAGAAAATAAATTTGACACAGATGATTTTTTTATGAATGGAGAAAACCACTAAGACAAAACTCCACCGAGTGATTTTAAGGTCACCACTTTCAAAAATCCACTATTATCAATCACAAGTGGTTACAAGTATAAGGAATCTTACCAAACCCTTTAGCCTATCCCAAAATACCAATCTACAGTTCAACCCTTACCTCAATACCCAATTGGACTTGTATTGTAGCGGCAATCTTTCCGTTAAATGCACAAATCCCAGTACGTGACTAACCAATGATGCACGGATCCTAGTATGTGACTAACTCCATCAACTTGAAGAAGATGTTGGCTACAAAGTTCTTCATTTCATCAACAATGAAGATTAGGAAGCTCCTTGGTCGCAAAACCCTTGGCGTAAAGACATAGTAGCTTCTTCAGAGAGAATAATGAACTAGGGCACTTTTTGCATGTATTCTCTTTACATCCACTTATGACGGCCTTTGAAATAATCCTTATATATGTCTAGGGTTGTGAGAAAAGAAACCCTATACAAATATACAAGCATGGGTTGAAAATTAGATCTAGAAATTCTGATTTTGTAAGTCTTGACAGAAACAGCTTGTGTCGAGCTTCAACTTTAAATCTCAATAGAAGTCTTTCTGTCGAGATTGTGCGAGCTTTAATGAATAGCCCTTCTTCACTTGTTTCTTGGTTAGATCTTTATGGCTTTAACACTTGACTTGAACAACATATTTCTTAAAGTCATAAACCCATCTTAGATCTACCCAATTATAAGTAAGGTGCATTTTGTCAAAAGATTAGTCAATTACATAAAATATGTCCCTAACAACCATAAATGGAGGGGGAGCAGTTCTAGTATCCCCAAAGGGTTAGCAAATCCCTGTTTCAGTCAAGCTGAATTTTGATTGCACCAACAACATTACAAAGTACGAAGCATGCATAGTTGGCCTGCAAGTTGCATTAGAGTTTGGCGCTTACGCTCTAAGTGTCTTTGGAGATTCCCTGTTGATCATCTCTCGAATAGAGGGGAAATGGCAAGCCCAAGACACCAAGTTGATCCCGTATCAGAAGTGTGTTAAGCGCCTAATCCTGAAGTTCCGAAATATTACTTCTGCTTATTTTTCCCGAGCAAACAACCAGTTCATAGATGCTTTAGCAACCTTGGCAAGCATGGTTTAGTTGGTAGAAGGAGATTGAATGCTCAAAACTGTGTGGAAACACAAGAGCTATTTAGACCCCCAAATTAAAGTTACGGCTCTGTTGATTTTACTCTAACTTAAAATAAGTGCAGAATAGAGTAAATGCGAGCGGATAAATAAACAAGCTACTCTAACCCATAATCATTATAACACAACAGTAAAATGAAAGGTAAAAGAGTAGGGAAGAAAAATGCAAATACAAGATAACACGCTGATGTGTTATTGAAGAGGAAACCGAAGAACTCGGCGAAAAACCTCTCCGTCACCCTCCAAGTGGTAATCAAATCCACTAGACAATCAGTTGAGATACATGAATAGCAAAAGACCCTTCAAGCCTAGTCTACCTAATGCACCTAAGCCCTCAAGCTCCTACTCCAAAAAGGCTTCTCGGAACCGTGTCTTGTCTAGCTTTCTGGATCCCGCAATACGCCCGATTGCATCTACCAAAGCCTGGCTTCTTCTAATGCTTCCCAACAACACCAAAATCGTGTTTTCTAAATTTAAAAGTCAAATCTGAATGCTTTTTCATGTTTGAATTTCATAATAATCGAATCTATTTTTCTGCATTGATAAAATTTATTTCTACATTAATAAAATTTGCTCTCTACACATCATGTTTATTATATATTCAAATCTGCTCACTACATTCATAAAATCTGTTTTCTACATTAATTAAAAGTATTCATTGTTTTCTCATAAAAATTGTTCACTATTTTCTGCATAAACTATTTCTAGGATTTTGCGTAAAATTATTTTCTGTTCAGTATTATTTAAAAAAGTGTTCACTGTTTTCTCATAAAACACCTAATGAAATCGTGTTTTCTAAATTTAAACTCCAAATATGAATGCTTTTTCGTGTTTGAATTTCATAATAATCGAATTTATTTTTCTGCATTGATTAAATTTGTTTCTACATTAATAAAATTTGCTCTCTACACATCATGTTTACTGTATATTCGAATTTGCTTACTGCATTCATAAAATCTGTTTTTTGTATAAATTAAAACTGTTCACTATTTTTTCATAAAAATTGTTTACTGTTTTCTACATAAACCGTTTTTAGCATTGGCGTGGTTATTGCACTAAAATGGTTTTTTTTTTTTTTTGAATAATGGACAAACTCTATGAAGGGAAAATGAATGATTCATATAAATCACCTAATGGTAAATGCCTCAAATAATTCGAATTTGTAAAAAAGTTCGAATTAGTTGAATGTAGAAATTCGGGAAATATTGATGGAAAATCAATAAACGTACCAAATCGTGAAGGTGTACATAAGATGTACAGATAGTCTAGACTTGTTGAGAAATTTGATTTCGTTGAAAGTACAAAATAATGAAAATTCAATGGAAAAGTATGTACGTTAGTTGTACAGATCATATGAATTTGTTTAAAAATTTGAATTCATTGAATGTACAAAACTGTGAAAACTAAAGGAAAAATTGTGTATATTAGATGTACAGATAGTACGAATTTGTTAAAAAATTCGAATTCGTTGAGTGTGTAAAATAGTGAAAATTCAAATAAAAATTGAAAAACATACCAAAATGAGTAAACTCAATGGAAAATTAATTACATTAGATGTATAGATCGTCCAAATTTGTTTCTAAATTTGGAGTCGTCAAATGTACAAAATCTTGAAAATTCAATTTAAAGAACAGTAGGGAAGAGCAAGTTATTTCATATAAACTTAGCCAAAACTAATGAACAGTTAATCTTTATATTTGCAAAAGTTGAATGTACATAATCATCAATTGTTAGACATTAACAACAACATTTTGTATTGCACAGAACGTGTAGACATTAACAACAACGTCTAATGTTCGTAGGTAGAAATTTTTGGAAATCATCATTGCTTGAATCTGAGAAGTCTAAAATATCTCTTTCATCATCTAACGTAGTAACTTCATTAATAGACTTGATGGCTCGCTCTTGCGCTTTCCCCTTTAGATGCTTCCTAGCTTTTTGGATTGCATGAAAATGGTCTAATCGCCTTTGCATTTGATTGTTCTCTTGTTCAAGATGAGCAAGTATGTTGGTAGGTTCATCTCTAGGTAACTCGGCGGATCGTGCCTTAGGAACTCGTAATCTGTGCCATCGACATTACACCTCCAACTCACACTTCTTCTCGTATAGGGTTGACCATGGTTGTTTTGCTATGGTGAACTCTATTGCGTGGTATCTGTACTTAGTTTTGTAGGTTTGTGAACCATGATGTGCCCGACGCTTCTAAGACTCTCATACGCGTATATTGGCATATTAAGGAAATCTCTCTTCTTTCTAACCCATTTCCCTCCATAGTGGTCTATGTATGTCTGTAGTTATTGATTTGCTGGAACTTGTGATAATCCATCTGTTGAAGTAGATCCAAACTTATTTCGCATTGTACAATTTAATGTTGAGGCATTGTGACTCATAGCTTAGTCAATCTACGAAGTTAGTGGGGGTAGAAATAAGATCATTATTGTGGTGCATTTATAACCTTATTTCATGTTCCAAGCATTATAATTTCAGTTAGTAGGGCTTGTCATGTCAATACAGGCTGGAAAAACACTACATGAACAGGATTTTAAATATTCCCAATGTCACAGTGAGATTTGAGGATGTGGGTGGTAATTGCAGCATTCTTGAACAAAGCATCATATTTAATTAACACAGTGCTATGTCCCTGGCACCAGGGTACGATTATTCATATATTTAAGTATTCACATGAATGTGGATGATATGATTGGACAATGTGTGAAATGTACCGAGCTGTTGAGTAGCATATGTGAAACAGTAGCGTCTGTTGGCACATGTGGTTCGTATGACTACAATTGGTGCTACAGTAGTAGGCTAGTGACGTGTCTTTAAAAAACTACTCATGCCACAGTTGGTGCTACATCATGTTCACTGTTCTCTCATAAAAATTGTTCATTGTTTTCTGCATAAACTATTTTTAGCATTCTGCATAAAATTATTTTCTGCTCAGCATTATTTGAAAATATGTTCATTGTTTTTTTCTGTATAAATTATTCACTGTTCATTAGGTGTTTTATGATCTGGATGCTCTAATACCAATGACTACCCAAGAGAGAGCATAACAGTAATATGGAAGCATAAACAATGATAAAATAGATAATAAAGAAGTAAATAACAAAATAGATATATTCAAAATAAGGTTAAAATGGAGTATGGAATGTGAAAACAGAAACTAGTAAAATCTTACTTGAATAAAAACTTTAGTCTTTGATAAACTTGAAAACAAACTGCTGTCTTTGATACAAGTTTGAAAATAAAACAGTCTGAAGAGAAAGGTTACAAGATTACAAGAGGGGGAGAGAGTGCATAAGTCTTTCTGAGGGAAAGGGAAGGCTATTACAAAAGGCTTTCTAAAAATTGGAACTTAAAAGCTTAGAATCTTAGAAACTTAGAAACTTGTCTTCTATCTTCATAGTCCGTCTCTTTTATAGGTGAAATAAACCACGGTAAAGTAACCTGAGTAGGTAAATTTAACTCAAGTTAATCTGTCGGTGGTATGGAAATTAGTACTGATGAGTAGTAGTCTGTTTGTGTCTGTCTGGGAATCTTTCAGATCTCAGGAATCTATCAGATCTCTTTTTACGCATGCTAATAAACAGTAGTAACTTTTGAACATTTGTTTGTATCTGTTTGGACTGTCTTGATTTGTCTGGAAGCTATTCACAAGTGATGGTGAATAGTGATCTGTCGCCAGTGAAATAGTGATTTGTTGCCAGTGAATAGTGATCTGTCGCCAGTGAATAATGATCTATCACTATGGGAGAGCATTCTATCTTGGCATATCTATCTGTCTTTCAATCTGTATCCGCGTAGTTATCATAATCTAGCGGATTGGAGTTATTCTCATACTGCTCATGCTTATGGATTACTCCATAATTACTACATCGAACGCAGTATGAAATAGAAAGATAAATCGGAACACGATCCTGTGTCGTCATCATTCTAGGATCCTTAACCATCATTCTAGCCTCCTTGCTGAAGGTCTTGGACCATATACGGCTATCCTGTTAGTGTAACTATATAAGTAGAAGCCTCTGTCTAATTCTTTCTATCTCATAAATCTTATTACTCATGAAATTAGACTATTCTTGAGCTAGAGCATCCGAATCATCAAGTGGTAAGTAAGTATCTCCTGTATACTAGTTGTATTCAGGGATACAACCCCAATCATGAATAAGAACCAAAATGTGTGCCAGCTGAGCTTCCATATAATAACTACTGTCCCAAGCTAAAAGAGTACTCCAAATAGTGATCTTCATATAATTAAGTCCTCCAATCTGTGCGGCTACTTCTTGGATGACTTTGGGAAATAAACTAATCTAAATTCTAGAAGTTATGATTAATTTGCTGATAAACCCTGCTTCTAGTGTTTCAGATAACCATAAAGTATCACGAATTACTGGATCTTTTTCCTCCGTATTGATAAGTAATCCCGAATAGGGATTGTATCTGTCTCCTGTTCCTTCATAAACTCTGTCTACTTCTCTAAAACTTTCATTCCATGTAGCTTTATGAGATAGCCATATGTCGTCTGTAATGTCTTTTGTTATGATAAATGTTGTAGAGACTAATACTTTGAAAAGGTACATCCATCTATCATAAGAACATGTTATGGCTCTATGGGTTAGTATATTCTGTTGGATTTTAGGGGTAAGGTTCTAATGGCAAGTCTCGTTTTTCTGTTGAATCTTAGGGTGGAGCTTTGAAAAGCTTGTTCCCATAAGATAGCTTTTAGGAGACTATGATTCTGTCTTTGTGGAGCTAGAATCTCCAACCTCCTTGCCAGGGAGTTGATAACCAGATGCTTCAATAAATGCACTAGTGCTAACAAGATGTAATTCCAAATCCTTTTTGTCAATGTCGTTTTGTGAAGTCCTTTTACAATGTTTTATAAGAAAATCATCTTTAAAATTTAAAGCATATATAACAAAACAAACTTTTTTCTGTACACCTTTGTGCTCTTGTTGAGCAGTGGTATAAGAGTAGCCATGATGATCAGGGTGACTGGAATTCAAAAACTTTACAAATTTTGCCATGATTCTATCTATGTATATATTACAATATCTCTCACTCTGAGCAAATTTTATTAATGTAGAAATAGATTTTATCAATGCAGAAAAATAGATTCGATTATTGTGAAATTCAAACACGAAAAAGCATAGAGATTTGGCATTTAAATTTTGAAAACACGATTTCATTAGATGTTTTATGAGAAATCAGTGAACAATTTTTTAAATAGTGAACAGAGAATAATTTATGCAGAAAATAGAGTGAACAATTTTTAAATAATACTGACAGAAAATAATTTTATGCAAAATTCTAGAAATAGTTTATGCAAAAAACAGTGAACAATTTTTATGAGAAAACAATGAATAGTTTTAATTAATGCAGAAAATAGATTTTATGAATGCAGTAAACAGATTTAAATATACAGTAAACATGATGTGCAGAGAGCAAATTTTATTAATGTAAAAACAGATTTTATCAATGCAGAAAAATAGATTCGATTATTGTAAAATTCAAACATGAAAAAGCATTCAGATTTGACTTTTAAATTTAGAAATCACGATTTCACTAGGTGTTTTATGAGAAAACAGTGAACAATTTTTTTAAATAGTGAAAAGAAAATAATTTATGCAGAAAAGAGAGTGAACAATTTTTTAAATAATGCTGAATAGAAAATAATTTTATGCAAAATCCTAGAAATAATTTATGCAGAAAACAATGAACATTTTTATGAGAAAACAATGAATAGTTTTAATTAATGCAGAAAACAGATTTTATGAATGCAGTAAGCAGATTTGAATATACAATAAACATGATGTGCAGAGAGCAAATTTTATTAATGTAGAAACAGATTTTATCAATGCAGAAAAATAGATTCAATTATTGTGACATTCAAACATGAAAAAGCATTCAGATTTGGCTTTTAAATTTAGAAAACACGATTTCATTAGGTGTTTTATGAGAAAGCAGTGAACAATTTTTTAAATGGTAAATAGAAAATAATTTATGCAGAAAAGAGGGTGAACAATTTTTTAAATAATGTTAAACAGAAAATAATTTTATGCAGAATGCTAGAAATAGTTTATGCAGAAAACAGTAAACAATTTTTATGAGAAAACAATGAACCGTTTTAGTTAATGCAGAAAAAAAATTTTATGAATGCAGTAAGCAGATTCGAATATATAGTAAACATGATGTGTAGAAATAGATTTTATGAATGCAGAAAAACATATTCGATTATTGTGAAATTTAAACATGAAAAAGCATACACATTTGGCTTTTAAAAGCATACAGATTTGGCTTTTAAATTTAGAGAACACAATTGCAGGAGGTGTTTTATGGGAAAACAGTGAACAGAAAATAATTTATGCAGAAAAGATAGTGAACAATTTTTAAAATAATGCTGAACAGAAAATAATTTTATGCAGAATGCTAGAAATAATTTTATGCTACTTATTTTTATGTTTATGTTTATTTGTCGATTATCCAAAAAAAAAAGTATAAGGAACTCGAGTTCCATATTACTTATTTTTATGTTTATGTTTATTTGTTGATTATCCCAAAAAAAAAATTTGTAAGAAATCAAGCTTGGTAAGCTCGAGTACCTTAGAAAAACAATACCAAACATTTTATTTACAAAGAACTCGAGCTTGGTATGCTTGAGTTCCATATTACAAGGAACTCGAGTTTACTAAGCTCGAGTACCACGTTATTTTTTTTTATTGCACAAATTCCAGGTCAGCAACGCCATGGTGGAATGAAACTAAGAACTCAAGTTTACTAAACTCGAGTACATAAAAAATGGTAGATTCCCATTTAGTTCCGAAACAGTGCTTTTTTGCTACAAATTTTTGAAAATGGTGGTATTTGGCCATTTTCACCATGGAAAGTGACTGCATCAAGCATGTTAAGACATGCCACCATTGCCAAGTCTATCAGAATAGAAAGAATGTTCCTCCTCATCTCCTGCACTCTCTAGTAGTGCCATGGCCTTTTTCAGCTTGGGGAATAGACGTCATCAGACCTGTGATTCTGAAAGCCTCCAATGGACATGATTATATCTTCGTGGCCATCGATTACTTCACCAAATGGGTGGAAGCCGCTTCCTACAAAAGTGTCACCCAAGCTGTGGTGGCTCGATTCTTGAAACAGAACATCATTTGCCGCTATGGCATACAAGTAGAGCTCATTATAGATAATGGAAAGATTCTGAATGGGAAAATGATCAAGCAACTTTGCCAACAGTTCAAGATTGAACATTGAAATTCGATTCCTTACTCTCCTCAGATGAATGGCGCAGTAAAAGCTGCCAACAAGAACATAAAGAAGATTTTAGTGAAGATGACTGAAAACTATAAGGATTGGCATGAGTTCTTGCCATTTGCCTTGTGCGCCTATCTTACTTTTGTTTGTACTTCCACCGGTGCAACCGCGTATTCCTTGGTCTACAGCATGGAAGCCATCCTCCCTATAGAGGTAGAGATCCCATCTCTCAAAATCTTATCACAAATAGAGCCGTTAGAAGTTGAATGGGCATGTTCCTGATATGGACAACTAACCTTGACAAATGAGAAGCGCATGACTGTAATGTGCCATGGGCAGTTGTACCAATGCCGCGTCAAGCAAGCATTCAATAAGAAAGTTAGACCCAGAGTCTTTGAAGAAGGCGACCTAGTCTTGAAAAAGCACAACCAAGCCATGCCTGATAATAAAGGAAAGTTCTCCCCCACCTACGAGGGTCCGTATGTGGTGAAGAAGGTCTTCTCCGGAGGAGCCTTGATTCTATGTTAGGACATATGTGGTTCATGTTAAGGACATATGTCACTCTTTTATGTAATTGGCTAATCCTTTGACAAAACGCACTTTACTTGTAATTAGGTAGATTTAGGATATGTTGAAATACTTCAAGAAACCGTGTTTCAAGATCAAGTATTGAAGCCTTCAAGTCTGTTTAAGAAAACAAGTAAAAAGTGCAATTTTATTAAAGCTCAACAGCTGGCTCGATAGCTGCATCTATCGAGCTTAAGTGAGCTGTTCCAGCCCGTGTTCTCAACACTTGCTCGACACCTGCTTGATAGCTTCTATCTATTGAGGTTTATAAAAATCAGAATTTCTGATCTAATTTTCTTGGGATTCATGAATATGTTTTTGGGCCTTCTTTTCTCCTAACCCTAGATATATAAAAGGATTGTTCTAAGGGCCGTCAACAGATATACAATTTGCAAAAGTATTAAGCACTCTCTGTTCAAGCAATTTGTAACCGGAGACAAAGTTCTGCCCTTGTTCATCTCTTCTGAAGAAGTTGCTATGTATGTGCACCTTTGGGTTTTGTGTTCTTGATCTTCATCGTGTAGGATGAACTGAAAAACTTTGCAGCCAACCCTCTTTCTAGTTGGTGTTGAAGTCGCGTACTGGGATCCGCGCATCTGGTTAGTCACGTACTTGGGAGCCGTGCATCAAAAGGGGAAACTGTCACTACAGAACAAGTCCAATTGGGTATTGGGGTAAGGGTTCAACTGTAGGTTGCTAAGGTACTTGGATTCCTTTACTTGTAACCGCTTGTTATGATAATAGTGGAGTTTCGGGAGTGGTGACCTGAAAATCACCCGGTGGGGTTTTTGCCATTAAGTTTTCCCCATTCGTAAACAAATCACCGTGTCATTTAATTTCCGCTGCATACTTAGTTTTGGTGATTTGTTTGTGCTGCCACGTAATTGCATGTTAATTAACTTAATTAATAAACTTGGTTAAATTTATTGGTTAATTAATCACAAGGGGTCAATACGCGTTTGGCCTATCATTCTAGACAATATGGATGGGCACAACTTCAATATGGCCACCAGTTTTGATGCTGTTATGTAGTACTTTGCATGAGGTAGCTTCTAAGTGCAACTTCTTTTCTACATTTTTATGTAAACAAAAAAAAAAAAAAAAAAAAGAAAAGAAAAGGTAGATTAAGTACCCAAAAGGGCGGTCTATGCAAAAGGTAAGCATAAGAAAAAGCGTGAGGGAGCCTGCTAGATTGATGATGGAATAATTACATGCATAGCGGAAAAATAAGTTTAAAATGGATCTACATCGTTCGAAATTGATAACCTGTGTTAAGTAAATTTCAGAATTTAAGAACAAGAGAGCATACCTTAAAGCGGTGAATTTCAAAACCGAAAATTGAAGCACTTAGGAATACTTTTAATTTTCACTCCAATTCCACTAACGCCCAAGAAGTGTGGACTCTCAATTGGTTACAAAGGGATGGTTAGATAGTGACATACACTCACTTCCACACCATTACAATGTTGTTTTTCTTACTCACTCAATTCTGTACGTTTTTCCCTTTGTCTCTAACCAATTATCTAATTGGGCTAGCCTTTTGGGCCTTTCCAATTGGGCTTAAGTATGTGGCTTGGAGTGGGACCAAAAGGGACCAATAAGACACTAGCTCCAATGGGTTTTGGGCTTTTCTGTCAACTCTTGACAAATTCAAAGTTACCATTAACTATATTTAATACCACTATATAAATATAGTTGCACTCTAGGCCTTATCTATAAATTATATCCCAAGACTTTATTATACATGGAACCCCTTCATAAAATATTCGTAGTAATACAAAATCATTAATGTAGACTGTCACTTTGTAAATTACTACATCTTAATCCTTGAGTACCCGGTTTAATCCTTTAATGTTATCCATTATATATTTATGAAATCCAATTCCATAAATATATATATACTTTAGTCTTACTAAAGTGATTAGGCCTAACTCTTTGAATAACAAACTCATTAAATTTATCTCAAGGGAATACTTTATATCTCCGTTAAGAGACTATGAATTCCATCTTGAGAATACATGTTCCATCAACACTAAATGTGGCTGCCTAACATACTGAGGTTTTGACCGTTACTATAGATCTCACTCCTGATATATCAAAGCAACCTACACCTTATGATCAGGTCCATTATTCTCTCAGGATTAAGAGTTCATGCAAATACAAGTCATGAGATTTATTATTCGTATGATAGTCCTTAGGAGAATAATAAATCTCACAGCGGTCCAGTTCAATATGTCTTAACTCCTAAAACATATTAACACATCAACCAGAAGTCTCCACTTCCATGATCAAGACAAATCATCGTGGTTGATATGTTATAGTCTTCGCAGATGAAATGCTCAATTTCATCACCGACTACGAACTAATATTCTGAGTTTACAAAGAACTTGTGATTTATATCTTCTGTGACTTTTCACATAAATCACATACTATGCATCTCATGGACCATTTGATAATGTCCAAATATTCATGTTACCATTATTTTAGATAATAATAAAATAACTTTATTAATTTCAATATTAAGTCATACATCATGTCATACATAATGTCATACATAATATAAAACATAGCATCATACAATAGAATTCTAGGGCACAAATCCTAACAATTGAAAACCCGAAAGAGTGGTCTAGGCAAATATTAGCAGTCCATCTAGCATGGTATGAAGATTGCAACAATCATTTCCCCAAGGGAACTCTCCTCGAAGCATTGCTTGGTTCTATCAAAAACCGAGACAATCAATGCATTCCATCGCACAGCGAGTCAAAAATCCCGTTGGGAAGATCCACGATCGTCATCAGGGTTGTCAAAGAAACCTGTATCGCCTAGTGCAATTCTAATCCCGCTTCAAGTCGGTTGATCATTTTAGAACCATGCAAAACCCTACACTAGGGCAGTTTATTTTGCATGGTTCAGCCCACTTTCGGCTAGTCAATATTCTCAAGAACGAGTCCATCCCACCAAAAGCCTTTCCTTTCATGATAAGAACCACATAAAACCTACACTAGGGAAGTTTCATTTTATGAGGTACTTCCTCTCCCTATGTCCCTTAGTGGGTCAATCAACATTAGATTTTATTGGTAAATCCATAACAGTACGGTGAGATGTAAAGTGACCACAGTGGTGCAATTGGCTCCAAAATGCTATAGTGCTACTGGCATACATGTAAGACGTACCGAGAGGAATTGTTCATCACACATTGAAAGCTTACCAACAGGCAAAATCTAGAAACATACATGTAAGACCTACCGAGAGGCATTGTTCATCATACATTAGGAGCCTACCAATAGGCGGAATCTAGAAACATACATGTGAGACCTACCGAGAGGTAATGTTCATCATTCATCGAGAGCCTACCAATAGGCAAAATCTAGAAACATACATGTAAGACCTACCGAGAGGCATTGTTCATCATACATTAGGAATCTACCAACAGAAGAAATCCAGAAACATACATATTAGACCTACTGAAAGGCATTGTTCATCATACATCAAGAGCCTACCAACAGGTGGAATCTAGAAACATACATGTAAGACCTACCAAAAGGCATTGTTCATCGTACATCAGGAGCTTACTAATAGGAAAAATCTAGAAACATACAAGTAAGGCCTACCAAGAGGCAATGTCCATACATACATCAGGAGCCTACCAAAAGGCAATATCATACATTAAGGCCCACTATAGGGCAATATCATACATATAGTATTGGCCTACCAAGAGGCAATCTAATATATAAATGTCTGGCCCACCAAGGGGCAATATCTATAAAATACAACAATGTCTACGAAGTACAGAGAAAAATGAAAAACATGCCCACGCAGGGGATACATCATCATGATACAACAATAGTGGTTGGCCTAGGGGGAGTCATCACCTTTAACGGCATCACCAGCAAAGTGCCCAGCGTTGCCGTCATCGGCATCTCTCTTAGTGGCAACGACATGGGCCTCCCTCTCTTTTTGCCATAGGTCCCTTTCTTAGGCAAGTAATTTGGCAATCTCCTCTTGTATGTACCCTTCTCTAACGGCAGTAGTGCCCTCAAGGTCTCTCACCCTAGCTTGTAGGGTATCTACTTGTAATCTCAAGTGGGCATTTAAAGCCCAACAAGCACGTGCTATACCACCAAGCATTCTACTCCTACTCACAGGGCAATCATCCATAATGGGTCTGGCTGATGACTGCAAGAACCAAGTGAAGTAGTAGGTGTCCTCAGTGACAAAACCATTGAAGGAGCCTGTCATATAGTCAGGATCAACCAAAAT
The DNA here is from genome assembly GCF_002906115.3 of Quercus suber. Lineage (NCBI taxonomy): Eukaryota > Viridiplantae > Streptophyta > Magnoliopsida > Fagales > Fagaceae > Quercus > Quercus suber. The sequence goes on along the minus strand of NW_027069854.1, from coordinate 266,809 downwards.
CATCTCAGAATGTGTAAGCTTCTGAGGAGTGTCCCTGGGTACTTTAAAGATCGGCATAACCTAATGATAGGTCCTCTTAGCCAAGAAGAACTCCCAGCTTGACAAAACCCAGAACTAGAGCTAGGCCCGTGACTCAGCCATGACCTGAGTAACCTTATGCCTAGCCAACAAACGCCCATCATAAGGACAATTGAGTATCTCACCCAGGTGACATAATCCAATGCAGCGCCGACGGTAGATAACTGTGTCAAGACAACTCTGGTGATATCACAGAGGGACCAAGCATATGCCCTGGGTAAATCTTTGATGATACGCCAGTATACTGTGGCTCTGATGATAGGCCAGTATACTGTAGGCGCAGGGATGGGATGTACTTGTATGCCCAGTATGTCAAAACCTGTCAGCAACCCTTGAGGCTCCTAAAGCCACATCACGAAGCCTACCTCAGGAAAGTGATAAAGAATCCATAAGAAAGGCCCCCTCCTCCCCACCAATCATAGGCCTCAATGTCTAACACTATGCTCATGGCTCCTAACAGCTTGCAGGTTAGCACTGACTGATTATTGCCAGATAGACAACTACCGATGAAATAGAAAAAGAACTGCCTGAAAGCAATGTCGTCAGGCTCCACCACCCCAAGGTATGCTCTCCTTTAGCCACTCCATACGGATCTGAGGCTCCTCAATAAGCCCAAAGTACTATCTGTTAGGATTAGTGCCCTTAAATCCTATTGTATGATGCTATGTATGACATTGTGTAAGACTTTATGTATGACTTAATGTTGTGATTAATAAAATTGTTTTATTATTATCTAAAATAATGGTAACATGAATATTTGGACATTATCATATAGTTTATGAGATGCATAGTATGTGATTTATGTGATTTAGTCACAGAAGATATAAGTCACAACTTCTTTGTAAACTCAGAAATTTTAGTTCGTAGTCAGTGATAAAATTGGGCATTTTATCTGCAAAGACTATAACATATCAACTAAGATGATTTGTCTTGATCATGGAAGTAGAGACTTCTAGTTAATATGTTTATATGTTTTAAGAGTTAAGACATATTGAATTGGAGAGCTGTGAGATTTATTATTCTCCTAATGACTGTAAAATAAATAATAAATCTCACAACTTCTATTTACATCAACTCTTAATCCTGAGAGAATAACAGACCTGCTCATGAAGTGTAGGTTGCTTTGATATATCAGGAATGAGATCTAAAGTCACGATCAAAACCTTAGTATGTTGGGCAGCCACATTTTGTGTTGATAGAACATATATTCTCAAGATGAAATTCATAATCTCTTAATGAAGATATAAAATATTCCCTTGAGATAAGTTTAATGGGTTTGGTTATTCAGAATGTTAGGTCTAACTATTTTAGTAAGGAGTTACTAAAGTATATATATTTATGAAATTGGATTTCATAAATATATGATGAATAACTTAAAGGATTAAATCGGGTACTCAAGGATTAAAATGTAGTAATCTTCAAAGTGACGGTCTACATTCATGACTTTGTATTACTACGAATATTTTATGAAGGGGTTGCATGTATAATAAAGTCTTGAGATATAATTTATTAATAAGGCCTATAGTACAATTATATTTATATAGTGGTATTAAATATAATTAATGGTAACTTTTGACTTGTAAAGAGTTGACAGAAAAGCCTAAGGCCCATTGGAGATTAAGTCTAATTTTTTCCCTTTTGGTCCCACTCCAAGCCACATATTTAACAATTGGAATGGCTCTAAAGGCTAGCTCAATTAGATGATCAGTTAGATACAAAGGGAGAAACATATAGAATTTTGTGTGACACTATTGTGGAATGAAATGGTTTACATGTGAGTATTGGACACTCTATTATTCTCCCTTAAACATATTCATATAAACAGATTGAGAGACCACACTTCTTGGGCGTTAATAGAATTAGAGTGAAGATTAAAAGTGTTCCCAAGTACTTCTAATCTTTGTTTTGAAATTCACCACACCAAGGTATACTCACTTGTTCTTATATTCTGAAATTTACATAGTACATGTTATCAATTACGAATGAAGTAGATTCGTTAATTTTTCCATTGCGTATGTTTTGTATGTGATACAAACATGTATTTTTCCAACAATTGGTATCAGAATGGTCTTCAATTTCGAATCGGTATAACATGTATTGTAAGTTTTCGAATTAGAGATAGTAATTTCATGTTGTTGGAAGATTATACATTTAATTTTCTGCATGGTTATTGAAATTATTGTTTGATAAAAGCTGATATTGATGTTATGATGTTGTTTAAGTTTGATATTAAGTATGCTAAATTGAATTTTGAGGCTATAGCATTAATGGAATTCAGTTTTGATATCAATCTCTGTCTATTGTGTTCATATGATGGTTGTTTATTCATGAAAACCGTTCAAAACTGTTTCAGAAAAATTATAGAAAATTCAAGTTTCACGAGATTCGATCGATTGAAAATTACTTTCAATCGATTGAGTGAAACAATGACCAATCTGTTTGATTCAATTGATATTTGATTGCTAGTCAATCGATTGAATGTTCTTTTTTGATCGATCGAGAAGTGATCGAGTACCAATCGAGCTAGGCAGATTGTTAAGTTTAATTCAATTGATATTCGATTGCTAGTCGATCAATTGAATATTCTTTCTCAATCAATCGAGCAACGATCGAGTACCAATCAAGCTAGGTAGATTGTTTGGTGAGAATTTTCTAATTTTTTCGACCGATTGAGATACACATTTGATCGACCAAAAACTGTGAATTTTGAATTTTTCTAAGTGTTTTCATATAGATAAAGTGCAAGGCTATGTGTAATGAGATTACGCATGTTTTCTAATTAATTAAAAACTTTTATTTTAAAACATCTAGTGGGAGAGAGATACAAGGGTTGGATCTCACGGCCTCCGTTGTCGATTCATAGTAGTATGAAATATATACTGTAAATGGTAGATGAAGTGTGGCTATACATAATTCTAGACAATGGTATACACTAGACTAAATATTATAATATCCTCTATGTTGAGTTCTTACTATTATTATTTAGAGACTAAATGTATAACAACATATTATTAGTGTTTGATAAGAGTTATCATCATAGCACTAATAATGAGAATAGTTCTTAATCAATCATAGTGTTTAATGTTCACTCTATGCTGAGGGATATTAAAAATGGGATTGGGTTGTCGTTGCATATATTATATTATGGTTTTATTAAGGTTCCATACTATATGTTTATATGCTAAATTGAGATTGTCTAGTTTACTTATTATATTCATGTTTATTGTTTTCAGATTTAATCATGGCATCATTTAGCCCACTTGTTACTATTCTTAATCAAAACAAACTAACTAGATCCAACTATGTTGACTGGAAAAGAAATTTGGCCATTGTTCTTAGTGTTGAAGAGCACAAATATGTGCTTACGCAACCATGCCCTAGCTTTCCATCATTAGATGCTCCTCTTGAGAAAAAACAATGATATGATTGTTGGCAGAAATCTAATGAGATGGCCAAGTGCTATATCCTAGCATCTATCTCAAATGATGTACAACATCAAATGCAGAATGTAGAACTAGCTTCAGACATAATGCTAAGTTTGAAAGAGTTGTTTGGTGAGTAAGGCCATTCTGCAAGGCAAGAAACTATGAGCCAAATTTATAATATCAAAATGACTGATGGCACTTCAGTGAGGGAGCATTGTCTTAGGATGATCTCTAATCTAAATTCACTGGAAGTTTTAGGTGCCAATATTGATGGAGAATCTTAAGTGGATATGATACTCCAGTTACTACCAAAATCATTCAAGGAATTCAAACTTAATTATAATATGAACAAAAAGATTTATTCATTGTCTGAATTAATGAATGAATTGGTAGCAACAGAAGGCATTCTTAGTACATCTAGTGTAGATGCTAATATGACTGAAACTTCTACTTCTCAACCTAAGTCGAAAGGCAAGGGTAAGAAGAAGAAGAAGAAGAAGAAGAAGAAGAAGAAGAAGAAGAAGAAGAAGAAGAAGGAGAAGGACTTCACCAAGTAAGATGACAAACAAATTGCCTTAGGAGTTGTCAACAAAGGAAAGAAAACCAAAGGAAAGTGTTTCCATTGTGGTGAGAAAGGACATTGGAAAAGGAATTGTCCAAAATTCAGAACTGCCAATAATAAGGGTATGAAAAGTACATTCCTTCTTGAAATATGTTTAGTACAAAATCCCACGGATTCTTGGTGTGTGGATTTAGGTTGTACTAATCATATCTACAATTCTTTGCAGGGGTTCCAAGAGACTAGAAAGTTGAATGAAGGGGAATTGTTTCTTACTTTGGCTGATGGAAGCAGAATTCCAGTTGTATCTGTTGGAGTGTTTAATTTATGCTTTTATTCTAGATTTTTAATATTGGAAGACTGTTTGTATGTACCTAATGTTTGTACGAATTTAATTTCTACAACTTATTTAGGTAAACTTGGATATTGTGTTATCCTTAAAGACAATGTTGTAATAAAGAAGGGTAAAGTGTTTATCTGTTTTTGGCAATGTTATTAATGGTCTTTATATTTTAACTCCTGATAAGCATGAATTATATAATTCTGAATCAGATAATAATTCACATGTGAAATCATTAAAAAGAAAGTTTCCTTCTACTAGTGATGCATATCTTTGGCATTTACGTTTGGGTCATATTAATTTAAACAGAATTCAAAGAATGATCAAAGATGGACTCTTAGAGCCATTGGATTTTGTTGGATTTCCAATTTGTGAATCTTGTTTGGAGGGAAAAATGACCAAAAGACCTTTTAATGCAAAGGGTAGAAGAGCCCAAGATTTGCTAGAACTAGTACATTCAGATGTATGTGGTCCTATGTCAACCCAAGCAAGAGGTGGCTATGAGTATTTCATTACTTTCACTGATGATTACTCTAGATTTAGTTATGTGTACCTAATGAAACGGAAGTCCGAAACCTTGGAAAAGTTCAAAGAGTTTAAGCCTGAAGTTAAGAATCAATTAGGTAAACGCATAAAGGTGTTGGAGGTTTATTCTATAATCATAAAGATAATAAAGTATTTGTTAGTACAAATGCCAAATTTTTGGAAAAATGAATATATGAATGATTATACTCCTAGAAGTAGAGTTGTCTGAAATGAATGAACCTATATTTGAACAACCAATAGATGAAACTAGGGATGATGTGGTTGTATCGGATACACCACAAGACATTACTCATGAGATGACTAGTACATAGGAGCCTCGTCATAGTGGGAGGATTGTTAGCCCACCTATAAGATTTATAGGTTTGGGAGAAACTTATGAAACTATCTCAGAAGAGGCCGAAACTGATCCTTACACTTATGAAGAAGCAATGAATGATGTAGATGCACATCATTGGGTCAAAGCTATGAAATATGAATTAGATTCAATGTATTCCAATCAAGTTTGGGATTTTGTAAAGACACCTAACGACATTAAACTTGTTGATTGCAAATGGGTTTACAAGAGGAAGAGAGGGATAGATGGAAAAGTTGAAACCTTTAAAGTAAGGCTAGTAGCAAAAGGGTATAAAAAAAGAAGGTATTGATTTTGAAGAAACATTTTCATCAGTAGAAATGCTTAAATCTATCAGAATTCTTTTATTCATTGCTGCTCATTATGATTATGAGATTTGGTAAATGGATGTCAAGACTGCTTTTCTAAATGGTAATCTTGAAGAAGAAATCTATATGATGCAACCAAAAGGTTTCATAACAAAGAACCAAAAGCATATGGTATGCAAGTTGAAAAGATCCATTTATGGACTTAAGCAAGCATCTAGGTCATGGAACATCAAATTTAATCAAGCAATCAAGTCATTTGGTTTTCAACAAAATCTTGATGAACCATGAGTGTACAAAAGGCATCGAGACAAAGTAGTAATGTTCCTAGTGCTTTATGTTGATGATATTCTACTCATTAGAAATGATGTAGGGGTAATGTCATCAGTAAAGGTTTGGTTGTCAAGCCAATTTGATATGAAGGACTTGGGTGAGGCTAACTTCATTCTAGGAATCAAGTTTTGGCGAGATTACAAGAATAAGATGTTAGGCTTGTCACAAGTTAGGTATATAGATAAGGTTTTAGAACGGTTTAGCATGCAAAACTTCAAGAAATGATTACTTCCTTTTAGACATGGAGTTTCTTTGTTGGATGACCAAAGGCCTAAGACTTTTGAAGAAGAAAATATGATGAGACAAGTTCTTTATACTTCAGCAGTAGGAAGTCTCATGTATGCCATACTTTGTACTAGACCAGATATCTATTACCGGTGTGAGGATTTGATACCTATTGGCTATACAGATTCAGATTTTCAATCAGATCTTGATTTCAGAAAGTCCACTTCAGGTTATGTGTTCACCTTGGGAGGTGGAGCCATAAGTTGGAGGAGTATTAAACAATTTTGTATTGCTGACTCCACCATGGAAGCTGAGTATGTTGCTGCTTGTGAAGTAGTAAAGGAAGCTATTTAGCTTAAGAAATTCCTTTCTGATCTTGGTGTTGTGAGAATGGAGCAAGTTCTTATCACATTGTTTTGTAACAATAATGGAGCGGTTGCATAATCCAAAGATCCAAGGAATCACAAGAAAAGAAAGTACATTGAAAGAAAGTACCACATAATTCGAGACATTGTAGCTTGAGGAGATGTAGTAGTAGCAAAGATAGATAGTGCAAAAAATCTAGCAGATCCCTTTACCAAAGCCTTGCCCTAAGAGACCTTTGAGTAACATTTGGAGGGAATGAGAGTTAGATTAGTGGACGATAGTCTTTAGGGCAAGTGGGAGATTGTTAGGATTAGTACTCTTAAATCCTACTGCATGATGCGATGTATGACATTGTGTAAGACATTATGTATGACTTGATGTTGCGATTAATAAAGTTGTTTTATTATTATCTAAAATAATGGAAATATGAATATTTGGACATTATCATATAGTCCATGAGATGCATTGTATGTGATTTATGTGATTTAGTCACAGAAGATATAAGTCACAAGTTTTTTGTAAACTCAGAATTTTAGTTCATAGTTGATGATGAAATTGGACATTTCATCTGCGAAAATTATAACATATCAACTAAGATGATTTATCTTGATCATGGAAGTGGAAACTTCTAGTTAATATGTTTATATGTTTTAAGAGTTAAGACATATTGAACTAGACTGCTGTGAGATTTATTATTCTCCTAACAACTGTCAAATGAATAATAAATCTCACGACTTCTATTTACATTAACTCTTAATCCTGAGAGAATAAATGACCTGATCATGAAGTGTAGGTTACTTTGATATATCAGGAGGGAGATCTAAAGTCACGATCAAAACCTCAGTATGTTAGGCAGCCACTTTTAGTGTTGATGGAACATATATTCTCAAGATGGAATTCATAATCTTTTAACGGAGATATAAAATATTCCCTTGAGATAAGTTTAATAGGTTTGGTTATTCAGAATGTTAGGCCTAACTACTTTATTCATCATATATTTATGAAATCCAATTTCATAAATATATGATGGATAACTTAAAGGATTAAACCGAGTACTCAAGAGTGATAGTCTGCATTCATGACTTCATATTACTACGAATATTTTATGAAGGGGTTGCATGTATAATAAAGTCTTAGGATATAATTTATTAATAAGGCCTAGAGTGCAATTATATTTATATAGTGATATTAAATATAATTAATGGTAACTTTGAACTGTCAAGAGTTGACAGAAAAGCCCAATGCCTATTAGAGCTAGAGTCTTATTTGTTCCCTTTTGGTTCCACTCCAAGCCACATATTTAAGCCCAATTGGAATGGCTCAAAAGGCTAGTCCAATTAGATGATTAGTTAGATACAAAGGGAGAAACATAAGAATTTTTTGTCACACTATTGTGGAATGAAATGGTTTGTATGTGAGTGTTGGACACTCTATTATTCTCCCTTGAACACATTCATCTAAACTGATTGAGAGACCACACTTCTTGGGCGTTAGTGGAATTGAAGTGAAGATTAAAAGTGTTCCCAAGGAGCCTGCGTATGCAACCTTGACCTTACGTACGTAGGTTTGACTATACATACGCATGCCACAGGTTAGAGAAACCCTAGCAGCCTTTCCTTAGTATAAAAAGGCCGTTGGGGGCTCCCAAACCTCACCAAACGTATTTTGCTCCTAGAAAAAACTCCTTTCAAGTTTCTCAATGACAGAATTCTCCCCATTCGAGGTCTTGACTTGGATTAGGAAGCTTGGCCCTAGTTTCAACGAGGCTATCATCCCTTATGGCTTCTCTTGCATTTTTCCATACCATCAAATCAAGATGGATGAATCTCTTCTTTATGCTACAGCCAATTATTGGATCCTTACTCGACATGTTTTTCACTTCAATGGTGTAGAGATATGCCCCACTCTTAAGGAGATCAGTGCAATCATGGGTGAACCTTCGGTGAATGACCTTGTCTTTCTAAATGCCTTTCTCTTCCACCTTGTCATGTATTCGGAGAATGTGTCCCCTACCCCTTGCTCTGTGGTCTCCAAATCTTTTAAAATCACATCAATCATAGTATTGAAGATGAATTGATCCACAAACAACTCCACTAGCTCATTCCATACCTTAGTCTCGCTAGGATCCAAACTATAGTACCATCTTGATGCACCTCCTGTGAGTGAGAGAGGAAATGCAAGCAAAGTTTGCTTCTCATCTAACCCCTTCATTTCAAAAATGCTTAAATACCTCATAACATGTTGCTTTGGGTGCCCAGTTCCATTAAATTTTTTCGCATCAAAAATCTTGAACTTTGGAGGTAGTGCAATGGGAGTTTTAGAGCTTATGCCCCCCATGTTATAGAGACAATCATCCATCCCTTGGGCCTTGCGAAAGGCTAGTTGCATTTTTTCCATCTTCTTTTTCATGGCTATGGTTTCTACTGTTAGTTTTTCAAATTGCTTGTTTCTTTCATAATCAGCTTTGTCTCTTTCATCCTAATCTTCCACTTCTTCATCATCGAGAACCTCTACATGTTCGGCTTTCTTCAATTTAGTCTCTTCTAGCTTAGTGAGGCAACTCCCTATCTTTCTAAAGGTATCACCATGTTTGTCCAAAACCTTTAGGATCTTTTGTGTCATTGTGTCATCTATTGGAGTGGTCATTGTTTCTTGAGATGATTCCCCTTGCTGTAACACTTCTTGATGTGTGTCCTCAATCTTGACTAAGCACCTTCCATACTTTTCTCGAATCCAAATTGGAGTGGGGACGTGTTTTCTTGACCTTGGCGGTGTAATGGTGCTTGAAAAGAAATCCCATTTTTATTAAGTTCATGTCCTAATTAAAGGTTCCTTTTAGATTTTTAAATGTTCTTAGAAAGTCTTTGATTCCATTTTAATGAAGGCCCAATTACAAAGCCACTCTTTTTCCTCTCATGGACTTGCCCCTTGTTTCATTGGGTTTTGGTCCATTTACAATGAAGCTCTCATCGGCTTTCATTAGAATGCACTTAGAGATTTTAAACCTTTTATATCAAACATGGGCTTACAATATATTCATCACCTTCGGTCTCTTCTCTTTTTATTTTATTATTACCATCATTTTTTTTTTGAAGTAGCCCTCTAGCTATAATATATTGTAGCCTTCCTCTCAAGGTCCATGAAGTTCTCATCATTTTGGGCCTAGGCATACAACAAAGAGGTCCAAGATTAGGGAAATTCGTATTGACTTTGTAGGATTTTGGATGCTAAGTCTATAGCATACTTGTTATCTTAGGCCCAAAGTCCTCTTTTTTAAAAGGGCTTTTTTGATTTAGGCTTATGATAGCAATTAAGCTATGGTCTTCTGAACCTTTCAAGTTAAGATATATCCTTAGATTTAAGGACAAGCCTCTTACATATGAGAACTTCTTTTCCTTTATCCCAGTTGTCTTAAGGTATGCCATAACTTTAGGGTTATCCTTCCATTTTTTCATCTTTTATTTGTCCTTTAGAATTAGGTGATCACAAGATATATGGTTAAAAAAACAAGAGATATATAAAAGGGTACTCTCTTTTGATAGGTTCTAGGATCTTTCTAAGTGTGGGTAAACTCCTTAAGGCTAAAGGGATAGATAAGTAGGTCACTCACAACTAGGTGGACCATGATTCCAATCAAGGGCCTAAGTGGACCTTTGTGGTTTGGTGGCAAACCTTTAACTTACTCAAAGCCCATCATAGGAAATGGTACTAATTGTGAGTTGGTGGGATGAACTTCAAAAAAATTGGGCCCGAATGGAGCCTTCCGTCTTCCCACTCATCACTAATCAAGGTAAAGGAACAATAAAACCAAGTGAATATGTGTGCAAACAAGTATTGAATAAGCTTTTATTAAGATTAAGACATAGGACACATAGAAATTAAACTCATCATCTCCAACGAAGTCACCACTATGGTCACAATGGGGGGAGTCGCCACCTAGTTTTTGGAATGGTCTAAAAACCATATGTGTAGCATCCTTTCGAGGAATGACCTTTTTTTATCTTACTACCAGATATATGGGTTTGGAGTTTAGGTATGGTCTTGCGAAGGTGTTAGGCACCCAAAACCGCCCAACCCTAAGGTTGGCTTCCTCTCGTTGTGTCTTATGTCTTAACCCTATTAAATGCACACTCAATATTGCATTCTAACTCATACACACACCAGCATATATCTAAGCATACAACGTGGCATCAATCATCCTAAAAACCTAATCATACATCTATCATGATAATCAACCAAAGCCTAACATTCATCTATCATGGCATATCACAACTTAAGCCTAACACACATCTATCATGCTTCTCAAATCAACCTAGCATTCATCTAGCATAGTATCTCATGTCAACCTAACATTCATCTAGCATACTTCTCATCACACTATGTTACATCATCCAAGGCAGCAACAAGTGAACATTAGATCAACATAGAAACATTAAAAAAAAACAAATCATGTTATCACCCAAAGCATTAAGAATGCAAGCATACTTATTCAAATCATCATATCATCAAACTTAAATAAGATTATATCGCAAACAAATGCATGTCCATATGAATGCATGACTTACCTCACAGTAGCTCACCTCCTATGGCATTCATGCATAAACATGTGAATGCATGTTCATGGCATTGAAACAAGGAAAATACAAGATAAACCCTAATTTAAGATGTGAAAGGCAAACAAAGAAACAAACATGTGCAACAAAAGCTTAAAAGTTACGAATATATAAGAAGGATCTAAAACAGAAGCACTACATGTGAAATCAGAAACAAAATCAGAAAAACTAGGGTTAGGATTTTTAGGTAGGATCATGCGCATGCATGAACAAGCCTGCATATGAATAATCAAGCCCGCATAAGCAGGCAGGATTATGTGCATGTGGAATCCTCCCCAGAAACCCTAGCAACACAGCAAACAAAGCAAGGCTTCAAAACGATAAATCTAACATGCTATAAAACACAAACCTAAACTACATAAACATATAAAAACATACAATAATAAATAAAAAAAATAAAGCAAAGCAAAAATATTAAAGTATATAAAAAGAAAGAAAAGAAAAAAGAAAGTTTAGACCAATACCTCAAACACAAAAGCTCTTCAAAGTTGATTTTTGACCATTTCTCTTAGTCAAATCTACTCACAATCAATAAGAAACATGATAAGTAATCTTAAATTCAAAGACCAAGGCAAGAAAAGGCCCCAATCAAAAGAAAATTGATGATGTTTTATGAAAAAATCCCTCTTTGATTCACTATTTTTAGTGAATCTTAGTGTTTTCCCTTAGAATTTCCATATGTTTATGAAAAAGGTACCATGTATGGTTGTTTGTATTGAGAAAATAGGGGTTTAGAATGAGTCCCAGACGATTTGGGATTCGTTCCAAACCTCTATCTTTAATACAAAAAACTTGTCTTTCATAGTTTTTGGAACCCCATATTCGCGCACAGGATCAAGCCTAGGCTAAGGTGTACTTCCCATCACAAGGATGACACCACTGTTTGCGGGTGCTTGCGCCCACACCTTAAAAGAGAAGAGACAAATGGAAGTGAACTAATGTGTGGATTACCAAAGGAGTAACAATGAAAAAAAAAAAAAAGGTGAAGCGTGGTCTAAAGGAAGTAGCCCATTAAATAGATTTGTTCACGACAAATGAGAAGAAGAAGAAGAAGAAGAAGAAAATAAAAATGAAGAGAAAATATGGGGACCATTATTCAAAAAGCATGTGAAAGATGATAAGTGAGATATTTGCATGTGAATTGTAAAACAACCCACATGCTTAGGAGACTAATGTTGATGCCCATTTTTTAAAAGGTTGGCAAGTAATCCAAAAGCCCAATAAAAAGTAAGGCCAAAAGGCCTACCAAGAAGATTGAAGAGCAAGAAAGGCCCAAATAATTGTGTATAAAAGGATAAAAAGCCAAATCTATTTCTAATAAGAGACATGATGAAAGAAAACAAAAGCAGTAGCGGTAGAAAAAGCATTAAGGAGAAAGAAAACAAAATTAGAGAAAAGACAAAAGTAGCAAGGCAGGTGAGTAAGATAAGGCCTGGGCATTGCTCTTCTGCATCCTAGCCATGCACGAGAGTAGGACCCATGATCGATGAGGTGTAGAGGGTGTGGTTTGGTAGAGGTGGGAAATGACCTAGATTTGGTATTCCACCAAGCCCACTTTTGGGAATAAGAACTTGGCGAAAACACGCCTATGTGTTATCGAAGAAGAAACCGAAGAACTTGACGAAAACCTCTTCACCGCTCTCCAAGCGGTAATCGATCCACTAAACAATTAGTTGGGATACATGGGTTAGCAAAAGACCCTCCAAGCCTAATCTACCTGATGTACCTAATCCCTCCAAGCTCTTACTCCAACAAGGCTTCTCGGAACCGTGTCTTGTCTAGCTCTCTGGATCCCGCATTACGCTCAATTGTGTCCGCCAAAGCCTGGTTCTTCCAATGTTTCCCAGCAGCACCAAATCCTCACTTGACACTCTGAAAGGGTGTGGTAAGTGTTTGGACTATCAACCTCTTCATAGTATGGAAATGGAGAGATAGGAGTTGAGGAAAATCCATAAGCAAATGTGTAGAGAATTGTGGGTATAACAATCTTTAACTCTCAAAATTTATGGCTAGGGTTTTCTCTCAGAAGCATTCTTCAACATATGTGGGGAATAAGGTATATATAGTATGGGTAAGGATAGAGTATATCAAAATTGACAGTTCAGCAAAACAGAATGTTTCGCGGGTATCTCGTGGGAAGGCCTTACTCACACACAACCCTTATAAATAAATCCCACATGAAATACAGGGTACAAAAGATTGAATATAATTATAATCAAATTTGGCATGGAATTAAAGCCAACAAAGCATATAGTTGTAAATTACAACTTTACACTTTTAAATGGAGGAATACAAAAATCTTTTAAATGAGGGAAAACCTTCCCGAAAAGCAATTCACTATAGTAAAGAGAAATTTCAGATCTAGTACAAAATCTTTATCCCTAAACTCTACAATCCCTGTAGATGAACTTACAGCAGAAACCTTCTACCGCTTCAAAACCTCTGAACTCTTCAATATATAAACGCCACCCTTTTTGCACAGATCTCAGTACATGACTAACCAATGATGTACAACTTTTAGTACGTGACTAACTCACCAACTTGAAGAAGATGTTGACTACAAAGTTCTTCATTTCATCAATAATGAAGATCAAGAAGCACTTGGTTACAAAACCTTAAGGCGCAAAGACACAATAGCTTCTTTCAGAGAGAATAAGACACTCGGTCACTTTTTGCATGTGTTCTCCTTGTATTCTCTTATATGACGGCCTTTAAAATAAGCCTTATATATGTATAAGGTTGTGAGAAAAGAAACCCTACACAAATACATAAGCATGGGTTGAAAATCAGATCTGAAAATTCTTATTTTGTAATTCTCGATAGATACCCTATCTATCGAGCAACTGTTGAGCATCGTGCTTGAACAGCCTTTTAAACTTCGATAGATCCTAACTGTCGAGCTAGCTATTGAGCTTTAAAATCCAGCACTTCTTCACTTGACTCTTGGACAGACTTGCATGATTTTAACACTTAATCTTAAAATCTTGTACCTTAAAACATTAAACATATCCTAGATCTACTCAATTACAAGTGCGTTTTATCAAAGGATTAGCCAATTTTTATATTGACATATGTTCCTAACAATGATTCACATATGTCCTAACAGATGCAACTTGATGCAAAGGTTTCATTCAAGCATATTGTGACCGGAGACAATCTGCCCTAGTTCATCTTTCTCTTGAATAAGCTGTTGCGTTTGTACGATGTATGGTTTTGTAACCAATGAGCTTTTTGATTTTCATTATGTGGATGAGCTGAAGAACTCTGTAGCAAACATTCTTTTCAAGTTGGTATATTAGTCACGTACTTGGATCCATGTATTGATTGGTTAGTCATGTATTGGCAGCCGTGCATTGAAAATGAGAGATTGTCACTACAGAACAAGTCCAATTGTGTATTGGGGTAAGAGTTCAACTGTAGGTTGGTATAAGGTATTAGGATTCCTTTACTTGTAACAGCTTATTGTGATAATAGTGAATTCTCGGGAGTGGTGACCTTAAATTCAGCTGGTGGGGTTTTTACCTTGGAGGTTTTCCCCATTTGTAAACAAGTCTCCGTGTCAACTTTATTTTTCGCTGCATTTAACTTAGTTAGTAATTTGTTTGTGCTACCACGTGTATTGCATGTTAATTAACTTAATTAATTCACTTGGCTAATTAATTGATTAATTTATCACAATAGGTCACCTATCAAGTGGTATTAGAGCAGACACACTTTGATTAAGGTTAAGTTTTGCTGTGTGATCCATTGACCCCTGTTGTCATGGCTGCAACCGATATGAAAAGATCTTTGTTTTCAAATACATCTTGTTTTTCTAATCTCTACTTGATTGAGTGTATCAGAATATGAAAGTCTAAAAGTTATTTGAAATCCACCATGATGACTATTGGAAAAGATCTTAGCTTAACAAAGAAGAAACTAGACTATCTCAAAATGAAAATGTGCAAAAGAGTTCGTCTAAGAATAGTGAAAGTTAAAAACTTTGTTCATAAATGGCAAATAAGAGAAAACATCATTCCTACTGATTTTTCATCTAAGCATGAGGTGTTTTTATGATGAAGCCCGCATTTAAGGTTATGGACATTTGTTTGTGATACCTTGATAGCGGCTGCTCAAGACACATGACTAGAGACCGATCTCTCTTTAAGGTTTTTGAGTCTAAGAAAGGCTGTAATGTTACTTTCGGTGATGGGAGCAAATCACAAATTAAAGGAAAGGGAACCATTTCTCTACCTGGATTGCCAAACATTGTCAATGTACTATATGTAGAAGGTTTGAGAGTGAACCTATTGAGCATAAGTCAGATATGTAATCAAGACTTTATGGTGCTATTCTCCAAAGGGAAATGCCTTATGTTGAATGCTCTGGAAAGAAACTCATAAGTGGTGTTCGCACTCTAGACAATTGTTATGGTTTAATCTCTGATGCTGATATTGTGTGCAATAGCATTCGTTTGCCAAATAAAGATCTATGGCACCAAAGGATTGGACATGTTAGTTACAAACATCTTTTAATTGTATCTAAGCATAAATCTATTTTGGGGACACCAAAACTCAGTAGAGTGAACAATGTTGTCTGTGGACTGTGTCAGTTTAGGAAACAGACAAAAGCTAAACATTCGAGTACTCAGACATCCACTACATCTAGACCATTGGAGCTACTACATCTGGATCTTATGGGTCCAACTAGAATCGAGTCTCTTGGTGGAAAGAAATACATCATGGTTATGGTAGATGACTTCACTCGGTACACTTGGGTCATTCTTCTAAGATCCAAGTCAAATGCTCTTAAGCACATTGAAGCCTTGTGCACAAGATTGCAAAATGAAAAAAACTTAAAGATCAATCAAATTTGAAGTGATCATGGTAAAGAATTTAAGAACTCTTATATGGAGTCCTTTTGCACTAAATCAAGTATATCTCAAGAATTCTCTACTCCTATTACTCAGCAAAATGGTGTAGTAGAAAGAAATAACATGGTTATTTAGGAAATGGCTAGAGCCATGTTCCATAACAAGGATGTGGCTAGAAACTTGTGGGGAGAAGCCATCAACACTACGTGTCATACGGTTAATAGAGTGTGTTTCAGACTCGGTACCAAGAAAACTCCCTATGAGTTATAGAAGAGAAGGAAGCCAAATGTCAAGTATTTCAGAATCTTTGGAAGTACTTGCTTTATTCTCAAGGATAGAGAGAATGTGGAAAAATTTGACTCCCGAAGCGATGAATGGATATTTTTGGGATACTCATCTGCAATTAAGGCTTATCGGGTATATAACAAGAGAACCAAGAAGGTAATGGAAACTGTCAATGTTGTTATCGATGAAACTTCAGATTCCATTTCTAAGAAAATAAGTGAAGAAATCCCCAAAGAAATTCTTCCTCCCGAGCCCAAGGATATTCAAGAAATTGTTGATCAAGAGCCCATATCTCCAAGCACTCCCGACACTCCAAGTGTAGTAGAAGGTTCAGCAGATATACCTACCTCACCTGATTCTGAATCCCATGAAGAGAAAGGACCTTCCTCTAAGATTAAGTTGAATCATCCTTCTGAAGTTATTGTGGGAAACATGAATGAACTTACACTAAGGAAGTATACAATTGATAAATGTGTTACTAACTTTGTGTCATATTCTTATTATTTGTTGCAGGTTGAACCCACCAAGGTTGAGGAAGCTCTTCAGGATGAAAGCTGGGTTGAAACTATACATGATGAACTGCTTCAGTTTTAAAGAAATGATGTCTAGACTCTAGTACCTAGATCGGAAGATGAGCACATCTTTGGCACAAAGTGGATATTCCGCAATAAAATTGATGAGAAGGGTAATGTGATATGCAACAAGGCTCATCTTGTGGCTCAAGGATACTCTTAAATGGAATTAGTAGACTATAATGAGACATTTTCTCTAGTAGCCCGTATGGAGTCCATCAGGATTCTCCTAGCCCTAGCGTGTCACTTGAAGTTCAAGTTTTACCAAATTGATGTAAAGACTGCCTTCTTGAATATGTTCCTTAAAGAAGATGTCTATGTAACTCAACTAAAAGGATTCATTGATCTACACTTTTCGGATCATGTGTTGTACCTCAAGAAAACACTCTATGGTTTAAAGCAAGCCCCTAGAGCTTGGTATGATCAGCTTATACAATACTTGGTATCACATGGGTTCACAAAAGGAAAAACTGATCAAACTCTCTTTATAAAAAAGGAAGACGGCGAGTTGATAGTTGCTCAAGTCTATGTTGATGATATCATCTTCGAGTCAACAAAGGATAAACTTGCTCATAGTTTCTCTAAACTCATGCAGGTCGAGTTTGAGATGAGCATGATTGGAGAGTTGAATAACTTCCTTGGGTTGCAGATCTGTTAGCAAGAGTTAGGTATATTCATATCTCAATTTAAATATGCTAAAAATCTTGTGAAAAAAATTTGGTTTGGAATCTGCTAGTTTTGTTAGAACCCTTATGAGCCCAAATGTTAAACTCACTGTTAATTTGTTGGGTAAAAATGTTGATTCGTCTCTCTATAGAAGCATGATAGATAGTCTTCTTTACCTTACTGCTAGTAGACCTGACATTAGTTATAGTGTGGGAGTTTGTGCTAGATATCAGGCTAATCCCAAAGAGTCTTATATGACTGCTTTGAAAAGAATCATAAAGTATGTCAAAACCACTACCAGCTTCAGTGTGTGGTATAGTAAGAACACAAATGATGTCTTAGCTGGGTATTTTGATGCAGACTGCGCTGAGAATGCTGATGATAGAAAGAGTACTTTGGGGGGTTGTTTTTATGTGCGTAACAATCTTGTCTCCTGGATGAGCAAAAAGCAGAATTTCATAGTTTTATCCGCTACAGAGGCTGAATACATCGCTGCCGGTAGTTGTTGCATCGAACTTCTATGGATGCAAAAACTTCTCCTTGATTATGGTATTCGTCAAGAACATCTTATCATCTATTGTGACAATACCAATGCCATTAACATCTCTAAGAATCTTGTTCAACATTCTCGAACTAAACACATAGAGATTCGACATCACTTCATTCGCGAGCTTGTCGAAGACGATACTCTCACTCTTGAGTTTATTCACACTGATGATCAGAAGACTAATTTATTTACCAAACCTCTTGATAGCAAACAGTTTGAATTCCTTCGCCAAAATATTGGTGCGATCTCCATGGATTGATCTTCCCTTCTCCTCTTCCTTCCTCATGCATTTGTATCTAGTTTTTATACTTTGCTTTATTTAACATGTTTTTGTTTATAGTTTTGCTTTATTTTATTTTTCATAATAAACATAAAAAAAAAAAATTGAAAAATCAGAAAAATATAAAAATAGTGTGTGTTTTGTGTACATTGGTAGCTTAGATGAGCATCTCTATGCACAACTAAGTAAGTAAGCTTTATGGCTCGTGTTTGTGATGAGTAAGATTAAATAATCTTTTGTACTTAACACTCGTATCACTCTTTTTAACAGGAAGGACTAGAAAATCCTAAGAGAAAGGCATAAATAACCATCTCATTACTATTGCCCGCCAATCATGAAATGATATCTGTATGCTTCGATATAGCAAAAGTGCAATGTCAAAAACTTAACATAATTGGGTATTTCATTTCTCTCTCTTATATGCCCGTGCATGATATGCTTAACAAAAGAAAAATATGCAAAGAAAATAAAAGTAAAAAGAATCAAAATACTTTATATACGATTGCAAGCGTGTCTTCTAGGAGATGTGGGAGTTATAGGATGTACCTCGAAGGTGATAGTCTCCATCAAGCAGTTATGATTGTGTGTGAGTTAAATTGATTTTCTCATATCCCAAATTGTTATAACATGAAGACACTTATGCAATCTTGCGATGTTTTTCACACACAACACGCAATATTCTTTACTACTTTTGATACATGTGCAAGTACAATGTGGTTTGGCCATCACAAGTGATACATGTGTTAATGTATGCTCATTAAACTGTCTTGATTTGTTTTTGAAATATAAAATTGGTTATAATTGTTGTGTGTGTGTGTGTGTGTGTGTGTGTGTGTGTTTTGGATCTAAATGCTTGACATTTTTCTTGTTGAGAGATGTTTTTGAGAGCTTAAAATGTTGATTGAATATTTGGTTGAGTAACATGCTTGATTGCATTCATTTCTGTGTTTTTCTTTTCTTTGAAAAACTTTTTTTGCACTTCTCGACAGTTTCTCGATACCTCTCGATAGCTAAGCTATCTATCGAGATCTTTGATCTTCTTTCTCGACAAAAGCTAACGCAATCTCGATCCATCGAAATTCTTGGGAATTTGTCTCGATAGCTTTTCAACAAATTCTTGATCCATCGAGAAAGTTTCTGTCTACTTGATAGATGCTTGATAGCTTTTCGATCCATCGAGGTCACTTTGCTATGGACACCTCTCGATAGCACCTCGACAACTTCATCTGTCGAGATTTAGTGCTCGATAGCTTCTTGACACCTTTCGATCCATCGAGCTTCATGTTTCTTTATATAGCTTAGCGCGATATTTTTCTCTTATTTTCTCCAATCTCTCTCAATAGTTTCTGACCCTTCACCTCCCCTAACACTTTTCTCTCTCTCCAAACCTTTTACCCAGTGGATCTTTGGCCTAGATTAATCTTCCCATCTCTGGTATGATCTTGTTTTCACTCTTTTTCATGCATTTCATTTAGATCTAGGTTTTTGGGGTTTTTAAGAAATTTTGGGGTTTTTCAAAATTGATGAGGTTTTTGCAAATTTTTGGGTTGGGTTTTGCTTAAATGATCCTATATGCTCATGCATTGCATCACATTTGCATTTTCACAATATTTCAAGCATTATAGATGCGTGCTTACTATGTTGAAATTTTGTGTGTTGGTAGGATTGGATTGAGCTAAGCCCATGATGTATTTTTTGTTGCATGTCACTTATTTATGCATTTTTCATGCATACGTACCATTCCTTTCCTTCTTATTGATATTAACTTTGTTTGGTACTCTTTTGCTTGTCTCTCTCTCTCTCTTTTTCTTTCGATTAGTCTGCTCATGGCACCTAAAAAGAGCAAGTCTACTCCGTCCCGGAACCCTCTTCATGCTGGGGCATCATCTTCTTCCTTTGTTGATCCTACCCCCTCTCATGTCAGGTTCCGTGATGATAAAGCCTGTAAGAACTTTTTGGAGAACTTTTCTCGACGCGGCATTCATTCGGAACGCCAAGTCATTCTTTCGGATTTTTTCGATATTGACCTTCCCACTATCATTCATAGTAGGGGTTGGGAGTCTCTGCGTGACATCCCGGTCACTTGTCTTTTTAGGATCATACAGGAGTACTACTCTAATATGCATGAATTTGATTACTCTGTACCTCATTTCATCACACACATTCAAGGTATGCGCATTATAGTCACTTCGAAGCTTATATCTGAGGTACTACACGTTCCGAGGGTAGAGTTTGCTAACTACCCCAACTGTCCTCATCTTCGGACTGTGTCCAAAGACGAGCTCATGTCTCTTTTCTGTGAGACACCCTCATCTTGGGGTGAATGTCAAAACACCCCTTGCTCGGGCTTTGCAAAGGGTCCGAGGTTTCTGAATATGGTGATGACATTTGTTTTACATCCCTTGTCTCATTATAATTTTATTACTGAGCCTCGTGCTCGATTTTTTCTATCCCTACTTAAGGGACTTACTATTAACTTTCCTTCTCACTTCATACTCTCCCTTATAGATGTCTATAAGGATATGGCGACCCGTGATAAGCTTATTTTCCCTTTTGATATCACGTGGATTCTTCGCTACGCATTTGTCTCCTATCCCAAGTCTCCTCATTTCTCCGTGATGTGTGCCATTAGCGCAACGACCATTAGACGGAGCGAGGCCCAGCTTCAATCGAAGCGGCCACGAACCGAGATAGCAACTCCTCCAACTTCTTCTGCTCCTTCCTCTTTTGTGGGTGGTGTGACCCTCAAGGCAGTCATGGCACAACTTCAGTGTATGGATGCTCACCTTGATATACTCACTACTGAGTTGTATTAGGCGAACACCCGTGTCGGTCGTATTGCACGACGACAGGCTCGCCTTGGTGGCTTTATAGAGTCTCCCTCTTTTTCTCTAGAGGCATCTAAGGATGAGGACAGCGATGGTGACACTGGTAGTGATGCTGATGCTGATGCTATTGCTGATGAGGATGCTAGCTCTTCCGGTGATGATGAGATGACTGCTTCTCAGTGACTTACTCTTTGTCATTCATGACAAAAAGGGGAAGTAGTTTTGGGTATGAAAGTAGTCATGTACTTAGGGGGAGAGTTAGTATAAGAGATATTTTTGTTAGGGGGAGTGTTTATCTTTTGAGGGATGTAGTGAGGACTTTTTGTATCTTTTCTCTTCTTTACTTTTTAGATATATTTTTCTTACTTTGTGATAGCAAGCCTTGTGCTCTCTTATTGATATATATATATATATATATATATATTGAGGTTGTTATTACATTCTTTCTCCTATCTCTTCATGTGTTGTTTCTTTTCTCTCTTTATGCACATGCTTTTTATTTATTGTGTGCAATCTTTTATTTCTGTTTCACACTAACATGTCGTGATAAGTTTTGTTTAAAGTGTTTCAAAAATATAGGTTGTCAAAGTCTTTCATGCCATGAACCCTCTTCTTACAAAGTTTTTCAAGAGTTTGTGTTATGATAGATTTTATTGTATTCAACAAGTGAGTATGAGTTGAGTGATTTATGACTTCTCTCATATTTCATTTGTTTGTTGTGGTTTTGTCACAGATTGTCAAAGGGGGAGATTGTTAGGACATATGTAAATCATGTTAAGAATATATGTCATTTAGAATTGGGTAGATTTAGGATGGGTTTAACTCTTTAAGAAACATGTTGTTCAAGTCATGAGTTAAAGCCATGCAAATCTATTCAAGAAACAAGTGAAGAAGTGTTGTATTTTAAAGCTCGACAGCTAGCTCAATAGATTGCATCTATCGAGGTTTAAAAGGCAGTTTTAACGTGATGCTCGACAGATAACATATCTATCGAGATTTACGAAAATCAGTTTTTCAGATCTGATTTCATACATATTCGTATATACTTGTTTAGACTTTCTTTTCTCACAACTCTAAACATATATAATGATTATTTTTAAGGGCCGTCATAGTGAATGCAAGTGGATGCAACTTGATACAAAGGTTTCATTCAAGCATATTGTGACTGGAGACAATCTGTCATAGTTCATCTTTCTCTTGAAGAAGCTGCTGCGTTTGTACATCGTAGGGTTTTGTAACCAAGGAGCTTCTTGATCCTCATTATGTGGATGAGCTGAAGAATTTTGCAGCTAACATTCTTCTCAAGTTGGTGTGTTAGTCACGTACTTGGATCCGTGCATCGATTGGTTAGTCACTTACTGGCAGCCATGCATTAAAAAGAAGAGATTGTTACTATAGAACAAGTCCAATTGTGTATTAAGGTAAGGGTTCAATTGTAGGTTGGTATAAGGTATTAAGATTCCTTTACTTGTAACCGCTTGTTGTGATAATAGTAGATTCTCGAGTATTGCATGTTAATTAACTTAATTAATTCACTTGACTAATTAATTGGTTAATTTATCACAAGGGGTCTATACTTTTTTGGCCTATCACAATGGACTCAAAAAATCGATTTTTTTAATTAACAGACCCCCACCTGACCCGTATGGAAATTCGGATCTAATCGTGGGTCATTGGGTCGGACAAGTAGGTTGGGTCTGACGGGTTGATGGACAATCCTAATTGCTTAGAGTGTTTTGTCTAGTGCGTAGACTGGTTCCAAGAGAATCCCATTGAGAGGGTTAGACCCAACTCCCTTACCCTCTGCAAAAGCCTTAACCCAAAAGCACAAAAAGATACCTACACACTTCTTCGGGTTTAAATCCTAGTTTGGATATTTAATAACAAGTTAAGTTTTTTTTTTTTTTTTTTTTTTATTTTACTTGCATTAAAAAAAAAATGTAAGGTAGAGGCACGCAATCTTAGTTTGTTAATCCTAGTTTGGATATTTAATAACAAGTTAAGTTTTTTTTTTTTTTTTTTTTTTATTTTACTTGCATTAAAAAAAAAATGTAAGGTAGAGGCACGCAATCTTAGTTTGTAATTCCTTTATTTTAATAAATTCTTCTTTTAAATTAATAGTATTGTAGAAAGACAGACACAGAAAAAAAAAAAAAAAAAATCCCAACAACGTACACATCTCCATCTAGGGTCGGAGTAAGGACTTAAAGTTAGGGGGCGGCTCTATTGCTTGCTGTGTGTGGCAGCTCTGGTCTTTGACTCTGCTACTTTACCACTAAAGATTTTTGTTTAAAACTTTTCAAAGGACCAAGTCTTTTGTTTTAGGTAAAATAGGTTGACTAGACTTAATTTTTTTTAGCTTTATTATTGATAATTTTTTTGTTGGACTAATTTTTGTTGGGCTTTTATATTTTGTTTAAGATTTAATCTATTAATTTTTTATGGCGTCTAAAAGGTTGAAAATGCTAAAATTACAAATTTTTTACAAATTGCTAGTATAGTGAGTGATTATTAGTAAATAAAAAATTATGAAAATGTGCAAACCAGTAAGAATTTTTTACTTTAATAATTTGTAAAAATGTTATAAAAAAATTTGTAGTTATAACATTACTCTTAAAAGAATTGATGACATTGTTAAGAAGGTATAGTATAATTTTATTGAACAAAATTGCTAAATTAATTCCTAATAATATACTAATATTTAAAAAATAATATATATATATATATATATTTAGGGGACCATTGCCCCCTTGTACAAATATATAGCTCCGTCCATGTCCCCATCCCTTAAGGGCTCTCTCTCTCTCTCTCTTCAATTTGGCTGTGGAGGAAGGACATAAGATGTGAGCGTATACGTTGTTGTTGTTGTGGTTTTAGTGGTTACTACTTTCTTTTTTCTCTGTTATTATCTTTCTCAAACTTTTTTTCTTCTTGGGGGCTAGAATGGCACCTCGTGAGATTGGAGAAGTTACAGAAACCGGCGACATTGACTCAGTCAAAGCCCCAGGAAAGGAGATTGTGACGACGTCAAAAGAGGAAACAAGGCCCCCCCTTACTTTCCTATCCATTTTCAAAGACGCAAAGATACCCATCGACACGTCTGACCCGGGCAAACTCTGTAAAATACTCTCTGAAGGAGTATTCTTAATTAATTCCTAATAATATACTAATATTTAAAAAATAATATATATATATATATATATTTAGGGGACCATTGCCCCCTTGTACAAATATATAGCTCCGTCCATGTCCCCATCCCTTAAGGGCTCTCTCTCTCTCTCTCTTCAATTTGGCTGTGGAGGAAGGACATAAGATGTGAGCGTATACGTTGTTGTTGTTGTGGTTTTAGTGGTTACTACTTTCTTTTTTCTCTGTTATTATCTTTCTCAAACTTTTTTTCTTCTTGGGGGCTAGAATGGCACCTCGTGAGATTGGAGAAGTTACAGAAACCGGCGACATTGACTCAGTCAAAGCCCCAGGAAAGGAGATTGTGACGACGTCAAAAGAGGAAACAAGGCCCCCCCTTACTTTCCTATCCATTTTCAAAGACGCAAAGATACCCATCGACACGTCTGACCCGGGCAAACTCTGTAAAATACTCTCTGAAGGAGTATTCTTAGAAAATTATGCTGGAGTACCCTTGCAGAAAGGAAAACCCTTAGAGCCCAACTCCATAGTAAGTTCCATATCGCTTTCCCCAGATCTTATATCAATTCGCTGAACATTATCACAAAATCTGTATGTATATAATATTTTAGGGTGATCTTAAATAAGGTTGAGATAATTTTGATTTTTCCATCAAAAGTTTAAAAATTTTGATATTTACCCTAACATCATATATTACGTAGATTTAAGTCCTTTTGTTGATGCGTTGTAACGGTGTCGCTGTTAAATTACCAACTAGAGCTCAACAGTCATT
Organism: Quercus suber; assembly: GCF_002906115.3. Lineage (NCBI taxonomy): Eukaryota > Viridiplantae > Streptophyta > Magnoliopsida > Fagales > Fagaceae > Quercus > Quercus suber. The sequence goes on along the minus strand of NW_027069854.1, from coordinate 241,718 downwards.
TTTTCCTTTCAAAATTAGATCGATTTGAACCTTATTAAAATCATGTAAGATATTATATTAACTAAATTGCAATATATTCCCTTAAATATTGAGATAATTTAGTTCTACTTTTTAAAATTTCAAACGTGTGTTCCAGAAAACTATTGAAGCGTTTGGTAATGTTGTCTAGTAACGATGGTAGTATTTTTTTTAAAATATGTATGAGTGAAAAAATATGTAAAAATATTGTAATATTAATTAAAACCATAAACCGTTTAAAATACCTTATTATACACCCCATATCCTTAATGAATTTATTATATTTCAAATACACCTAGTCACATCCTTGTTGTTCGGATTTGGATTTGTTGTTGGGCTTTAATATGATGTTTTGAAGATTATATTCTAATAGTAGTATTATTAAGTAAATTATTAGTTTTTTTTGTCATAGGCTTCTTTAAAGGTGTTCTAAGGTGAGTAGGTATTTCATGTGGGATAAACAAAAGGATATTGGACGTGTTTTCTTTTTTTTCTGGAAGTGGAAGGTGGTGTTATTCTGTCTTCTATGTCTTGTAACTTTTGACCAATTTTTTTTAGATAGGTATTGGTATAATTATTCTATTGAGTTATGCTATCTAGATTTTTATTGTCATCACTTAGGCTGGGATTTTTGATAGGAGTAGCCAGTACTTGGATTTCACTATTTTGATTTAATATGATTGATTCAAAAGGTGGATAAGTTTGATAAACTTTTTCATGATTTTCTGTCTTTGTCCATGACAATGTCTTCTCTATCACACTTATTATTTTATTATGATAATCCAAAAAGTCAAAAAAGCTAAAGTGTATCTGTAGGCATGTCACCATTTCATAATATTTAGTTCTTAAAATACTCTTTTCTAGTTCATTATATTCTTTAAAAAACTGATTTTTTCTGTTAGTGTTTTCAGGTTTTAAATAATCATATTTTAGTAATTCTTTATCTAAAACAAATTCCTTAGATAAAACATTAATTTGTCTATCATTTGTAAATCCTAATATATTTGTGTGGGTAGGAGAATCAGGTTGAGGTTGAGGTTGACGCTGGTAAAGGGCTTGGTGAACAGTAGGGGTTGGTTGTGTGGTTTTTGCTAGGTAATAAGCTGTCTCAACATGGTTTGGGGTTCCTTTTTGTGTTTATAGAAGGGAGGTGTATAACTGGGGGAAGATTTTGAGAAGGTAAAGGTTTGGAATCAGAGAAAGGTGTTCTAGAGGAAAAGGAGCTTCTAGGGGTAAACATCATAGGGGTTTTTCTGCCTGTAGAACTACTGGGTCTTATAAGGCTATTAGTGGATTTGTCATTATTATTAAAAGAAATAATAACTGTACCGTCTGTATTTTGGGCTATGAAGTCTGGTTTAGTATTTTCTAATTTTGGCGTGGGTGCAATAGCCTCAAGTTGCCATCTTTCAAGAAGGGTTATATCTTTCCACTGTATCTATCTAGGTACATGAAGTCTACTATTTGCTATTGAGGCTTGAAGAAGGAGAGTATGACCTTTGGGAGAGGGTTCAACCATAGATTAGGGGTCTATGGTTTTCATGAGTTTATAATAAATCTTATAAATAATAGCTAAAGGTTCTGAACCTCCTTTCATGTAGTAACCATTTGTCTTTACATTCAAGGTTAAAGCATCCATAATATTTTTGTCAGATAAACTTAAGGCAAAATTAGGATAACAATTAAAGTATACTAGTCCGTTATGTCAACTTGTTTTCATCATTCTTAGGAGTGAGTCATTAAATTTTAAATGTCTGTCATCTCTTAAACAAAGTAAAATACTTGTATTTAAAGCTTCTCTGGTTAATGATTTTACAGCTACTTGAACCAAACTAATATATAAAAATGCGTATTTTTCTTTAGAGAAATGATATGTCTACAAAATTTTTACAACAATTTTACAATAAATCCTAAGTGGCAAGTTATTACTGGTTGTTATTGTTGGGGCAAAAAAGTAATCTTAATGTTAGTTTCAAATTTGAACCAATAACAACTAACCACTTATGATTTGTTGTAAAATTGTTGTAGACGTAGCATCTCTCTTTTCTTTATGTTGATTAATAGAGTCTATTGAGAATAACTGAATTGTTTCATATTCATTAAATAAAAGGTAAGTTCTTTCAACAGTTTTTAGTGTAATCTGTCAAGAAAGATAGTTTAGAAAAGGAAGTCTGTCTGTAAATTTTATCAACTTTCTCTGTTGGTATATTCTATTTATTCCATTCTAACAAACTTCTGTCTATATCTTCCATGCTATATTCCTCAGAATTAACTATCTTATCATTAAGTTCCATATCGCTTTCCCCAGATCTTATATCGATTTGTTGAACATTATCACAAAATTTGTATATATCTAATATTTTAGGGTGATCTTAAATAAGGTTGAGATAATTTTGATTTTTCCATCAAAAGTTTAAAAATTTTGATATTTACCCTAACATCATATATTACGTAGATTTAAGTCCTTTTGTTGATGCGTTGTAATGGTGTCTCTGTTAATGACCAATTAGAGCTCAACAGTCATTTTTTCCTTTCAAAATTAGATCGATCTGAATCGTATTAAAGTCATGTAAGATATTATATTAACTAAATTGCAATATTTTCCCTTAAATATTGAGATAATTTAGTTCTACTTTTTAAAATTTCAAACGTGTGTTCCAGAAAACTATTGAAGTGTTTGGTAATGTCGTCTAGTAACAATGGTAGTATTTTTTTTTTAAATATGTATGGGTGAAAAAATATGTAAAAATACGTGTAATATTGTTTAAAACCGTAAACTGTTTAAAATACCTTACTATACACCCCATATCCTTAATGAATTTATTATATTTCAAATACACCTAGTCACATCCTTGTTGTTCAGATTTGGATTTTTTGTTGGGCTTTAATATGATGTTTTGAAGATTATATTCTAATAGTAGTATTTATTTCGTTTGGGTGGTGATTAGAGCTAAATTTTTTGAGATTTTCAGTGGAATTTATTGGTCTATTAGGTGTTTGTTAGAAAGCCCAATTTGTTTCATTCTCTTTCTTTTTTTTTTTCTTCTTTTTTTTTTAAAAATTTTTATTTTATAGAAAATGATGGAGTAGAAACACAAAACTGAAATATAGAAACAATGAACAGGTTTTGAAAGGCAAAGTTTGGTTCCTGTGTCTGTTGCAATGATAATGTGTGAGCAAAAATGAACACATGAAACCATCGGAATGGGTATAATGCACTAAAGCATTGGACCCAAGCCAAATTCATATTTTATTATCATAAATTAGATTATGTCGTTACATAAAATAGATGCAACCAACAATTACAAAAATACTTTTCTAAACCACTAGTAACAAATACTGTTCCCTTCAAAAAGTAAGGAGAAACTATGTTACTGGTTCCTGAGGCTTATCCTATGAGCGCAATTGAACCCCCAAATTGAACCCTCAAATTTCAATAAATGCTAGTCCATCAAGTTTAAAATATGAACTATATTAGTCTTTCTATTAACTCATATCAGTGGTACTACTTACGTGAGCAACATAATAGTTACTTGACCTTTTTTAAATGATGTAGAATTTTATTAAATGAGTAGTGCCAGGAGTATTACATATTGTACTGCATGTAAGTCTACATGGCAATAGCTTCGTTTGTCAAAATTGCTACGTCAATGTGAGTGAAATATTTTTTGGAGTGGTGGTATACATGGTTTTGAAATCTGGATCAGACCGTACGGTCCGACCGGAAAAATCTCGAACCGCTTATTTTTGCGGTTCTTTTAGTTTCAAGAACCGCTCTATGGGAAAAAATTTAGGACCTGTGCGAATCGTGGTCGGACCTCACGGTTTTGAGAACCGTGACCGGACCGCTTCTCACGGTTCCTTACTTTCATTTGTATCTGAACCTTGAAAAAAAAAAAAAAAAAAAAGCAACGAAATGGACATTTTAGATTGTGTTGTTGTTGTTGTTGTGGTGGTGGTGCTGATCTCTATTCTGATCTCGGTGGTGGTTTTTTTTTTTCCTAGTGATCTGTTCTGTTCTGATCTGTTTTCTGGTTGTGGTTGTAGTTGTTGTAGTTGTTGTTGTTGTTGCTGCTGCTGCTGCCGTCATGGTGGTTGATGATGACGATGATGATGGGGGGAGGAATTTAATATATTATTTTAATGTGTAGGAAATATTATTTTAATGTATAGAATTGTAGTATAAAACATTTGATAAATGAGATGTTGTAAAATGACGTGGTAAAATAATAAAGTAGGGTTTTAATGTCGCAAAATGGCATAATTTTTGCCACATCTGATGCGGATACTCTTAGGGGTAAGGCAAGTCTAGATCTGCTATCAAAAGGTTGAGAGTTGGTGGGAACACTTCGGAGCTCAGAACATCACCAAAAGATAGATTTTGATGCTAATTCACAATTCCTAGTGAGGTCATATGCTTCTCTTAAGGTAGTGACTCCTTGGGTGATAATCTCGCCTAGTAGGTTAGCATTTAAACCTTTCTTGAACCTATTGAGTGTGACAACCTCTTCCTCAACTATTTGAATTTGCCTCTTGAACTCCTTGAACTTCTCTATATATTCAGCCACAAGAGCAGTGCCTTGCTTTAGGCGATCTCATTTGTCAAGGAGGGAGCTCTTATAAGTTGGAGGAAGATAATTCCTCGAGAGTGCATCCTTCATCTCAAGCCAATCAATAATGGGGGGTTCACGTTGTCTCTTAAGGGTTTCCTCAAAGTCCTCCCAGAAAAGGTCAGCTCTTCCAATTAACTTCATCCTGGCATATCTCACTTTCTTGTTCTCAGGCCAATGGTAATAGTTAAAGAATTTCTCCATTTGACGCAACCAATCAGTGAAAACCCATAGGTCTAGGCAGCCATCAAAGCTGGGTGCTTCTATCTTTTCCTTAAACATCCTATTATCATAATCCTTATGGCCATTGTGATTATAATGATCATGTTTAAAGTTTGGAGCCCTATTAAAGTAATAGAGGTTATGTTGCCTAAGCATGTTATCTCCTTCATGGTTAATGGTCTCTCGTTGAGATGCTTCAATTTTCCCAACCTTATCTAGTAAATTATGGAGACTTTTTGCTAGGTCTTCTATGGTTTGCTCTAAGGATGGCCTAGACTCGGATGTGGATTGATGTTCAGAGTTTGACATAATGCAACCACTACGTAGATGCATGCACACTATATCTATGAATGCAATTGAGATTCAAAAAAGCTCAAGTAACCAATTCTCAATGTAAAATTAAGGTCAAGCAAGAGTGCATTTAGAGATTAGATCAATGAATCAAAGGAGTAAATTACAGTCAAATAGTGACAGTGTTCACAATATTGAGAGACAGCCTAAATAAAAGTCAAATTCCAATAAGCTCTACAATTAATAATGAGAATCAGATATTTCAAAGATTTTTTTTTTTTTTTTGAAATTTTAGAATGGGTACTGAAAGAAAGCACAAATAATAAAATAGCTAACTTGAGCACAAAATGGGTAGGCCAGTGGAGTATGGTGGGACATGCACATAAAAAACATAAAGATATTATTTTTCAAAGAGACAAAATTGAATCCACCAAAAAGAGAGTAAGAATTGTACCCTTGTCAATGGCCAACTTACTGCACTTGATAGTCACGGGCTTGGCTCCTCAATTGAGTGGTTCTAATTGGACAAAGTGAATATGTGAAAAGCAATGTAAGGCCCATACGTAAATGGGCTGGTAGCAACAACACATTATCTTCTTCTTCTTCTTCTTCTTCTTCTTCTTCTTTTCTTTTTTTTAATGAAATATAATAAAATACATTACATGGACTTAAAATTTAAGAAGCTACAGATATAGACTTTAAAAGAAAGTCAAACGAAAGACTCTAAATTGAAAGACACGGACTCAAAGTACAGGCTTATGAAAAAGAAACCACAGAAACTAATGAAAGAGAGTGGAATCTCTAAATTGAAAGAAGGTTGCTCGGCGATGGGCTTGCGGGGCTAGGGATTGACGACCGTGGCAGCACAACAACAAGGACGCCAGCATCAATGAGGAAGACAACGGCGGCACGAGACCTGGAGGTGGTCGACGTCCTCAGCGGCGGTGATGGTGTCGGCAGCAAGTGGCTGATGGGTAGGCAGCAGGACTAACTAGACACCCAAAGCCGGGCTGGTGGGCTTGCGATGGTTTTTTTTTTTTTTTTTTTAAAGGTTTATGGGTGTGGTTCTGTGATCAGAGGCGGGCATGGATGGTGGTCACTGGCTTAGGAGGCGTCACTAGCTTCTTTGTTGGCTTGGGGATGAAAAACTTATGTGGGGCTACGGGGTATATACGAATTGTAGGGGCTGGTTTGGGCTTGTTCAAGATCTCATGGGGCAAAAACTTGAAAGGTAATGTCATCTTTGGCTGGATTTCTCTTTTGATGGTTTTGCTTTCAAGTGGTTGTCGGCGGTAGTGTTGTATGGATCGGAAGTCTGCTCTGATACCAAAACTGATGTAGGACAACCACAAATAACAATAGAATAAAAAGGTAAACCCTAGGAGTCAGCACCTAAGGGTAATCAGCACCAAGTAAAACTGGAGTCAGCACCAGGAAAAAGAAAACACGTTTTTTTAATAATTCTCAAAACTGTCTAACAATAATCCCAAAAAGTGTTTAAATAGCTAACAATAAAAATGCATAAAGGAACCCTAATTATTAAATGCTCGGGCTTGCTTAAACTCAAGCCCAATAACTAATAGGCTCCATCCATAAGGCCATAGGTTGGGCTGTCTTCTTTTTGCTCTTCCTCCTATACGTGCGTGTAATTGGGGCTTGTACCTCGTTTCTGCACTAACTACATAGTTATCCTTTTTCAAAAGAATTGAAATATTGTGTTACTTTTTTTAAAATCCAAACACAATCAAGAAGTTGTAATTCCATGGAGTAAACATAAATTTCCATTGCAAAGGAAGATATTGGTTGCCAGCAAAATTAGCAAATCACTCTAAGAGTATTTACAATCTAAACAAATGAGGGAAAGAGGGAAAGGAATATATATTTTTCATTATTTTGAGATGAGAAGTTTTGGAAATGTATCATTTTTCAACGAAATATAATTTGATATTGATGATCAAATAACTATATATTTTGGATGGACAATAAAATAATCGTGGATTTTGATTTGTTTGGTGATGTAGTTCATTTTGATTCCATGTACTGAACCAATAAAAACTATCATCATTGGCACCTATAATTGGAGTGTATCATCATAGACAAACAATGGTCTTTGGTGTTGTATTTTTGTGTAAGGAAACTGCTAAATCTGATTCCTAATTATTTCTAACTTTAATAAAAGCGAGGTGTGGAAAGAAGCTAGTTACAATTTTACTAACCAAGATGCTAAAGCAAACACATTAGTGTTACTAGAATCTTATCATCATTTATGTCAATTGCATTTAATTTCAAAATGTTCTTAAACCTTTTAACAATATTTAGGGAAGTTCAAGTTCATTTGCTGAAAAGTTCAAAAGTTACATGCGTGATCATGAGTATGAGTATGAGGATGCATGGTTTTGAAATCCGAACCAGACCGTACGGTCTGACTGGAAAAACCTTGAACCGCTCATTTTTGCGGTTCTTTTAGCTTCAAGAACCACTCAATGGGAAAAAATCTGGGACCTGTGTGAAACTGCGATCGGACCTCACGGTTCTAAGAACTGTGACTGGACCCTTTCTCACGGTTCCTTACTTCCATTTGTATTTGAACCTTGGAAAAAAAAAAAAAAAAAAAAGGCATCGAAATGGACATTTTAGACTGTGCACAAGTTTTCCGGTCAGACCTGGGCTTTTTGTTTGAAAATATTCACTGAAAACTCGCCGGATGTAGCAGAAAGTAGTAGATCTTGTTTGCTAGAAGCTGAAAGTAGTAGATCTTGTTTGCTAAATTGATGTTTTGGGGGAGAATTTGCTCGGACTTGTTTTGGAAAAAAGGGAGAAGAGTTTGCTCAGATCAATTCTGAAAGAGAGAGGGGCGAGAGAGAAAGAAAACAAGAAGGCAAGAGGGAAAGAAAGAAAAGACTAGCCGGCCTAGTGGTAGTGTACTAGTGGAGTGTGCAGGGGTCTGATAGTTTTATGAGGATGGGAAATACTGACGTGGGGAAGAGTGTTTGTTTGGGGAAAGGGTAAATTAAATGGTGCAATTAGTTTTATGTTTAATTTTAAATGTTAAACTTTTTAATTTAATATATTAAGACAAACAAGAAGACTGTGAGGAAAAGAAAGAAAAGACTAGCTGGCCTAGTGGCAGTGTACTAGTGGGCAAGGGACTGATGGTTTTATGAGAATAGGGAATAGTGACGTGGGGAAGAGAGTTTGTTTGGGAAAATGGTAGATTAAATACATGAGTGGACATTTCAATTATTTTTATATTTAATTTTAAATGTTGAACTTTTTAGACGTTAAACTTTTTAATTTAATATATTAAGACAAACAAGAAGCCTGTGAGGAAAAGAAAGAAAAGACTAGCCGGCCTAGTGGCAGTGTACTAATGGGCAAGGGACTGATGGTTTTATGAGAATAGGGAATAGTGACGTGGGGAAGAGAGTTTGTTTGGGAAAATGGTAGATTAAATACATGAGTGGACATTTCAATTATTTTTATATTTAATTTTAAATGTTGAACTTTTTAAATGTTAAACTTTTTAATTTAATATATTAAGACAAACAAGAAGCCTATAAGGAAAAGAAAGAAAAGACTAGCCGGCCTAGTGGCAATGTACTAATGGGCAAGGGACTGATGGTTTTATGAGAATAGGGAATAGTGACGTGGGAAAGAGAGTTTGTTTGGGAAAATGGTAGATTAAATACATGAGTGGACATTTCAATTATTTTTATATTTAATTTTAAATGTTGAACTTTTTAAACGTTAAACTTTTTAATTTAATATATTAAGATAAACTTTAAAGTAATATTTTAAACTAAAAAGTGCTGCATCTCTATATTTATTTGTACTGTTTTAATAAAATATTTTATTTGTAATAATTTTATACATTTATTTATATTTAAAATGATTATTAAATTAATTATGACGTCATCTCGGTTCGACCCCGGTTCAATCTCAATTCGACTTCAAAAACCTTGAACCTCTCACTTTTACGATTCAATAAACAATTTGGGTCTGAAAACCTTGTGAGGATGGTTTTATTCAGGCATGCGAATCATTGTTGGATAACATATGATCTCTGACAAAATAGGTGGTTGAAAGGAATTTTTGAAGTTAGAGAAAAATGAGCAATGGTATGGCATGCTTATCATTGTCTCTGTGGTTGATTTGTAGTTTGCAATTGGTCACTTTCATTCTTTGTGGGTATGAGCTCTTGAAATGAGCTTCAAGTCTTCATCATCTTGTGGTTGAGATGATGATATTAATGACCAGTGTGCTGGAACTTTAACGAATGAAGTTTTTAGAGTTGATTTGGAAGAAGGTCAGGGCATTTGGTGATTTATTTGTTTAGGGTTTTAGGGGATAATTATAGTAGTTTGTAGTATGTTGGGGGGGGGGGGGGGGGGGGGGGGNTTATTTTTTTTTTGAGAACTTTCAAAATATATTATTAAAAACATGGTATATATATTTTTTACATTACGAGTACTTTAAGCACTTGTTTTTACAAGCCTTTTTAATTGGATCCAAAAAAACATTTTTTGTATTAGTAAAAATAATCCTTGTAATACTCTCAGTATTTGAATGAGAAACGGTGTTTGATATGTATTCCAAATTTCAAGAATCAAGTATTCATCCATATTCCTCTCTTTATTCGTTCACTCCGTCGTATCCTAGTTATATACGTACACTTGGTTATATATATAAAATAGGATTCATTTTTTTGAATTAGACTTTAGAAACACTCCTAAACTTTATGTTTAAAGGAAAAAAACTTAAGAACAACTCTGTAAAAATATATCTCCAATTTCATTTAAAATGTTTATAAAATATAACATTTTTTTATTATTCATGTCTTTAAAACAAACTTATACAAAATTTCCCATAAAAAAAAAAAATAAAGAAAAACTAATCCAATTTTTTTTTTAAGGAAAATTATAACACTAGGCAAAAAAAAAAAAAAAAAACTATTGCACGCACTAATCATGTGTAATGAGGCTACTATATATTTGTGTGTAATAACTCAAGGTTCGTTTGGTAATATTGTTTTAGTAACGTTAATTAAGTGTTGTGAAAATATGTATAAGTGAAAAAGTATTGTGAAAATACGTGTTGCGTTGTTTAAACAACGAAAATTGTTGTTTAAACAATGTTATCAAACAGGCCCTCAATCTTTTTCCTCGGCTTGTGGCTAGGAGTCCTAACTTATCTGTTGCTTTTGTTTTTTGCTGCTACTACAGAAGTATTTTGTTGACAAGGAAAACAAGAATTGCTTCATGTTGTTTGCCAGAATTCTTTCCGTCATTTGGGGGGCACATGAAGAATATTGGGGGTGGAACATGGAGAAAGATAGGTATTTTTTTTTTAACAATTATTTTTACTGTTATTAATTTCTTGCTTACATTAATTGAAATTCATATTATGTTTCATGCTACTCAAATTATTCAAATCACTTAAACCTATGACATGAGAGACAATAGAGGATTTCTAGCATTCATCAGTTTGTGTATAACAGAAAAATGTGTAGAATTGACACAATTAGGTCTAAAAATGACCCACATCAGTTTGTGTATAGTTGTGTAAATTTACAAGTTTGTTATAGTAAACGTGAAAATTTATATAGACACTATTTACTTTGGTTTTAATTATTTATTCTGTTTTTAAGTTTCTCGAGGATGAAGGAAGAGGGTTGATTATGGTTGTGTGTGAAAAAAGAAAAACAATTTTTAAAAATTAATATTTTAATGAAATGTAGTATAAAATAAATAATATTACGTGGAGCATTTTGAAAAGTATGTAAAATTGAAAAAAATATGTTCTTATACTAAAATAGACAAAAATTTTTGTATGAGCTGATGCGAATGCTTAGTATAGTGGAAATTCTGACTTCATTATTTTGGTTAACGAATTTGAAGAAATAACGTTAAAGAAAAATAAAAATAACAAGCACACGTAATAGAGACAAAAACTCTTGTGTTTTAATTATATACTATATGAGATTAAATCCACAGTACTCAATGAAAATTGCAATACTCAACCTCTCAACCCCTCTCTCAATATAAATCTTCCTGTAAAAGTATTCTCCTCATTTAGAAGAACTTTTCTTCTAACGGTTTTTTCCTCTTTCCATGTTCGAAGACTCTTGGACCAATATCATGTAACCTTGTGCTGGTTATAAATCTTATTCTTTAATGACAAAGAAGAAAACTATCATGAACCGAAATAATTTACTGAATATAAAAGATAGTCAATTCAAGATGACAAATATTTTAAACTTGAGAGAAGAAATATATATTTTTGGTTAATAATCTGCTTAATTTTGATTAATATATTTAACGTACATAAATAACCAAGATGAGATAATCTCATAAAAAATTCCTAAAACATAGGAACTAATCTTATCATGCTCAATTTAAATACAAATATATAACAATACTAATCTATCAAGGAAGCTTCATTCTGTCATTAAACTATTCAAATAATTTATCTAGCACTCAGTTCATAACATTTCTTTCTCCTTCAAGATAAATCTTGTCCTCAAGATTCAAAGATATAGAAATTGACACTTGCACACATCGATTGCAGAATACTCTTCCTCAAATGTTAAAGTGATGAAGGATGACCATGGATACTTGCAACAATATTTCTTTAACCACTTTTATAAACAAAAAAAAACTTTGATTCCTACATCCTTGAACTCATGGGGAATGACAAATTCAATATGTGAAATTAGAGTATATTTATTCAAAATCATGAGTGGATTGCTTCGATCTATTTTTTCTACTTTGTTGATCCTTTGATATTTGTTGATACCCATTTTTGCTAATATAGACCCAAAGGCCCAACGGCAAGAAGCCCAAACTAGCCCCCAAAGAGAGGACCAAGAAGTGAAAAAGAAAGGTAATTGGGCATAGAGGCACAAATAGGGCAAGAGGTGCAAAAATTACTCGCAGTTGGGTTTGTCAAGCCCATTCAACACCCGAAGTTGTTGTCCAACATCTTACCAGTTAGGAAAAGGAATGAGTAGGTTAGGTGATGTGCGAACTTCAGGAACTTGAATTGAGCTTGTCTTAAAGATGAGTTCCTTTTGCCAAATATGGATATGCTGATAGATTTTATCGTAGGACGTGCCCTGTTTTCCTTCACGGATGGGTTTGATGGCTATAACTAGATTCATTTGGCAACGGACAAGATAGCTTTTAGGACTCCCGTAGGGCATTTCTACTACATGGTGTTGCCTTTTGGGCTAAAAATTGAGGGTAGAACCTACCAACACACCATGACGGCAATCTTCCAAAACATGATGCACCATGAATTGGAGTATTATGTGGATGATGTGGTAGTGACGTCAAAAAGGCAAGTGAACCATATGAGAATGAACCCACTAAATGTGTGTTTGGTGTTTTAGTAGAGAAGTTTTTGGGATTCCTAGTCCATAACTTTGTTGGAGCAAGAAACTTGGAGGGTCTTTTGCTATTTATGTATACAAACTTTATTCTCTAGTAGATTATTGACCGCTTGGAGGGCAGCGGAGAGGTTTTTCATCGAGTACTTCGATTTCCTCTTCAATAACACATCGACGTGTTATATTTGTGTTTGCATCTTTCTTCCCTTTCTCTTTACCTTTTAATTACTGCTGTGTACGTGATTAATTATGGTTTAGAGTGTGTTACCAATTTGGTTATAGCTTATAATTCATTTTCTGCACATATATTGTTTGATTATAAACTTGTGTTGGTAATTTTAGAGTTGGGGATCTAAACGTTCATTGGTGTTTTATACGCTAACTGAACTTTTAAAGTCGAAATTAATCCACTAGTGAATAAAGTTGGAGTACACGAATATCAAAAAGATCCTCCAAGCCTAATCTATCCAATGTACTTAAACTCTCCAAATTCTAGCTATCAACGAGCTTCACAGAGCCATGTCTTCGCTATTTATTCGGATCTTGTAATTAGCTACAAATTGCATCTGTTATTCAATGGCTTCTTCCAATGCTTCCTTTTTGCACTAGAACTTCTGTCAATACTCAAATTGGGTGAGGTAAGTGTTTGGGCTAAGAATCTCTCAAGAATATGGAGATGGAGAGGTAGGAGTAGAGGAAAACTTTAGAGAAATGGTATAGATGATTGTGAGTATACAATCTCTAAGTGTATAGCTAGGGTTCTCTCTCAAAAGTTTCTATAAAAACTCCTTACAATTTCATGGGTAAAAAACTCTTCAGATTCTAGCATGTGCTTCTTACGTGGCTTTTCGCGGGTTGTCACTCGCGAGCCAATCGCAAAATCTCATTTTTCACAAATCTTCACCAAACTCTCACACACAACCCTTACATTAAATCCCATAAAAAATGCAGGGAAATGATTGAGCAAAAATACAATCAAATTTGACACGCAATTAAAACCAACATAAAAAACATAGTTGTAAATCACAATCTCATTGAGTCTACCATAGAGTGAGTCGAATGACTCATCTTCACTTGTCTTTACTTCCTCAAACCGGGTAGTAAGCATTTGCAATTTGGTGTCCTTGACCTTCTTGGTTCCCTTATAGGTGGTCTCAAGAATTTTCCATGCCTCTTGAGCGGTCTTCACATGAGAGATTCTGTGAAATTCATTAGTTAAAACACCACAGAAAATTGCATTAATAGTTTTGCTATTGGCATTTGCCAAAGCAAAGGCAACCTTGTCCCACTTGGCCTTGGGTGTTGTTGGGCTCACCCAACGAATCACAACGGAGTCCCAAACAGTCTCATCAATGGCACATAGAAAAGCACGCGTACACACTTTCCAAAATGCATAGTTACTCAAATCAAAGAAAGGAAGTGCGTTGAGGGATTGAGATCTATCCATCTCAAATGGGAGCTAGAATCACACAAGAATAACAAAATCCAAAAAGTGTACCCGCTCTGATGCCAATTGAAAGTTCAAATAGTGTAAAACACTAGCTAATTTGGACCCACAAATTTGAATTGTGGCTTAATTACTTTTATTCTAACTTAACTTAGTGTGGAACTAGAGTAAATGAATTGTAATAAAGGCGAAACACTACTCTTAAGGCATAAGCATATACAATAAACAATTTAAGTAAAGCTTAAAGAGTAGGGAAGAGAGATGCAAACACAAGATAACATTGAGATGTGTTATTGAAGAGGAAACCAAAGTACTCGATGAAAAACTTCTTAATGGCGCTCTAAGCCTAAATCGATTCATTAGTGAATAAAGTTGGAGTACACGAATATCAAAAAGACCCTCAAAGCCTAATTTACCCAATGTACTTGAACCCTCAAAATTCCATCGACCAACAAGCTTCACAGAGCTATGTCTTCACTAGTTATCAGAATTCTGTAATTAGATCCAAGTTGCATCCATCAATTAATCGTTTCTTCCAATGCTTCCCATTTGCACCGGAACTTTTGTCAACACTTAGATTGGATATACAATGGTGTGGATGATTGTGGATATACAATCTCTAACTCTTAAGTGTATAGTTAGGGTTTTCTCTCTCAAAAGTTCTTATAAAAAACTCCTTACAATTTTTGGGTAATGAGGGCTTATGTAGTGTTGGTAAAGGAATGAGATAAACACACTTTAAAAAGCTTCAGACAGTGAGTTTCGCGGGTCACTCGCGACTTGGCATAAGTCGCAAAGTGACTTGTGAAATCCAGCCTGGCATGAGACTCTTCAGATTTCATCATATGCTTCTCATGTGGCCTTTTGTGGGTTGTCACTTGCGAGCCAGTCACGAAATCTCATTTTTCATAGATTTTTGCCAAACTCTCACACACAACCCTTACATTAAATCTCACAAAAAATACAGGAAAATGATTTAACAAAAATATAATCAAACTTGACACGAAATTAAAGCCAACATAAAAATATAGTTGTAAATCACAATTTACAGACATGATGAGCTTAATGAGCCATATCTCACATTTTTTTTTTGGTGTTAGATGTGGAAACTTGTGTGAATGGGTTGATGGGTATTGTGAGTTGGGTTTTGGATTATGGTAGGCAATTTGTTTTTGGGCTTATGATATTTTTATTGGATAGCTATGGGTCGTTGCACTGTGGGTTTGAAAATATTCTGATGTGTTGATGATGGTGTTAGTTGGATGTGGGTTTCAGTGCTGACAATGGTGAAATTGGTTGCTTTTTTAGATGGGTGATACTTCAAATGGATCGAAATGCTCTGTACCAAATTTTGTGAAACTGAAATCATTTACTGAATATAAAAGATTGTTATTCAATTTGAAATGACCATTCTCCTAAACTTGAGAGAAGAAATATAAAATTTTTGTTCAATTGTTGTTAATGCATTTAACAACATAAATAACTAAGATAAGATAACCCCATAAAAAAATCTTAAAACATAGGAACTAATCTTATCCTAAAACACGGAGATGAATTTGAATACAAATAGCTAACAATGCTTATCTAGTTAGAAAGCCTTACTCTTTCGCTAAACTAAATTCAAATAATTTATCTAGCACCCAGGTCATACTAAAAATATAAAATAAAAAATAATAACCCAATTACTTCTTTGACAATAAATAGACTTTCTTGCCTTAGAAAGAAAATCTAAAAAGATAATCAATTGGAACTCCCCCATAGACCAAGGAAAGAAAATATAGTTAACAAAGTTCGGTAGAACTTTTGAGGCAAATTTCCAAGAGGCCTTATTGTGAAGTTCTTATCAAGAAACTTTTCTTTAGGGAAATGATAACTTTTTTATAAAATTTTCCGGGGAAAAGAGTTTTCATTCAATTTGGGTATATTTGTAGTTTTAACAATTTCTGTATGTGTTTTATTGGGAGGTGGTTGTTTGGGTTTGGTGGCTTCTTTTCAACACACTGATTGTTTAAATCTTACTCACCTTTGCAGTGGTGAAGACATTGAAGTAGCCGAGCTAAAAGAAGTAGGTCTTCTAGAAATTAGTGGCAGGATTTGGACAGTTGATCTCTCACCAGGAGCTCTGTATGAAGTTGTATTTGTTATAAAAATCAAAGAAGATAACAACACATCCTATTTCTTACTAAAGCTTACCGTTGTTCCCCCAGATGTAAGATTTGTACAACGCCACCTTGTAAATATAGATAAAAAGCCTTTGGAAAAATGGATTGAGATAGTAGCGGGTGAGTTTGAAATGTCACCACAAAATGTTGGAAACGTGACTTTTCGTCTTTGAGGGAACTGAAACGGGATTAATGAAGAGGGGGCTTGTGAAATGTGTCATCCTTCGACCGACGAGCCGGGGGAGTGCCCCGGAACGTTTACGAGGGGTGGTCGATTCAGACGATGAAGATTGAAATCGACGACGATAAGTATCATCGTTGTATGGATAGTCTATATTTTTAAGTTGATATGGACTTTCTTTGAGATAAGCTCGTTGGATTTCATGTTGTTTGTTGATAGGAAATTCACATATCTGTTTACGTGATCCTAGATTACGATCTATCTCTTCAGATTGAATTCTTAAACATTTGGAGGGGTCAAAGTGTTCATCAGGCATTGAAGTATTAGCCTTTGTTTCTACAACCATAGGTGTCTTAATTTCTGAATTCCTAACATCTTTTTTCTTAAAAAATGCATCAATTATTTTTCGTTTGCTCATAATTCTTTTAACTTTAAGAATATGACTAAAAAATTAACCTGAAAAGAAGTTTAAAAAATAAAATTTTAATTAGAAATTTTTACTTAGTTATATGGATGTTATTCATACTCAAGAAAAAACAAAATTTTCACTATAATTTAAACATACAACCCATTTTTAATACGATTTTAGTTAATAATAACCCCTCAAATAAAAACAAAAATTAAATACACAAGTATTGGTACACAACATAAATCAAACAATTTAACAACACTCACAGTCACATCCACAGCCACATGATATCTAATTAATCAAAAATAGATAATAAATCAAAACAAATTTATCTTAGAAACTTTGTCTTCACAAAGTGCAAAGATGGGTCACCCGTGTGGCAATGCCTACTACCTCTACTTGACTGTCTCTAACTTTAGATCTTCCTTTCAAGATTCATCACAAACAATCTCCCCATGCCTTCAATCATGTATTTTTCTAAAAATCTATAAAAATATAAAGAGCATGTGAATATTTAGGTGTAGATAGTTGAGAAAAAAAAAAAAAAAAGACACTAAAAAGAGATGAATGTCTAATGCTTAAGAAAGAGAAGAAAACTCACCAGTCACAAAGTAGTCACCAAATTCCAAAACTAAAGCTGATGAAGAAAAAAAAAAATTGGTTAGGATTTTTTTTTTTTTTTTGGGACTATGAGTACAGAAGATTGGAGTTTTGGGGGCTGGTAGGTAGGCAACGGTACCAGTGCAAATGAAAGTGTATCAAAGAAGACCAAACAAAAGAATAAGAAGTGAAGAAAGGGATTTCGTGAGTCAGTGGGTGAATTTTTTGATATGAAGAGAAAGTGAAGTTTTGTTTTTAGTATTTGGACTTAAGCAGGCCAGCTTGTTTTATTTGAAGTACATAAAGTGATAAGGCCTAAAACTAAAGCTGAGCTTGGGAGAATATTTGAGTTGGGTTTGGGAGAATAGTTGAGAATTGGTCACTGGGGGGCCAGCTGTCCAATATTGAGGGGGCCCAGTTTTTTTTTCTACCTACTCTAATGGAAAAATTTTTTTTTTTTTGCAGGGGTCCGGGGCCCCCCAAGCCACTATGTGGCTCCGCCCCTGCGAAGAACTAATAGGTACTTCGAATAGTATGCTAAGGGACGAATCTTTAGCCGTAATATGTCATTTGGTTATTATAATGTTACGTTACATTGTAATGTAAGATTCTTGGATTTATGGAATCTCATTAGTTGAATGCTAGCCTCTTCGCTTGCATGTTGCATGTGCTTGGAAGCTATCCTATTGATCCGCCAATCCCACCTTCCAGCCATGCGGCCGAGGGTGACATTGATGATGCATAGTGCTTTGTCGGTGGCTCACCTAGAGATGATTTCGGCTGTCCATAACCTTAGCCTCTTGTTGTTGTACTTTCCTGTAGCCCCTGTGCGAGCATTTTATATATTGATGTCAGTTCCAGACATTGCCCCCTCGGGGTCAGATATGTATTATTATTGCCCCATAGTGGGCTAGATTATGTATTTTGGACATTGCCCTTTTGTCGGTCAAATGTATGTTTATCAGCTAATGCAGCATTTCATGCGCATTATGGGTATGTCACATCATTCATTACTCACCTATAAATTTTTGCATCGTTGAGATTGTGATTAATCCATTTTACTCTTGCATCTGCTTGCATTCTATATTTTTCTTGCATCTCCATTCATTCTGTAGGACTTGATCTACCATAAAATGTATCAGAACCAATTGAAATTAAAACTACCCCACTATTAGGGGCGGAGCCACATAGTGGCTTGGGGGGGCCTCGGCTCCTGCAAAATTTTTTTTTTTTCCCATTAGAGTAGGTAGAAAAAAAAGTTGGGCCCTCTCAATATTGGATAGTCGGCCCCCCAATGCTCAATTCTCAACTATTCTCCCAAGCCAAGCTCAAATATTCTCCCAAGCTCAGCTTTAGTTTTAGGCTTTATCACTTTATGTACTTCAAATAAAACAAGCTGTGCCGCTTAAGTCCAAACACTAAAAACAAAACTTCACTTTCTCTTCATCTCAAAAAATCCACCCACTGACTCACAGAATCCCTTTCTTTACTTCTTATTCTTTTGTTTGGTCTTCTTTGATACACTTTCATTTGCACTGGTACCGTTGCCTACCTACCAGCCCCCAAAACTCCAATCTTCTGTACTCACAGTCCCAAAAAAAAAAAAAAATCTTGACCAAATTTTTTTTTCTTCATCAGCTTTAGTTTTGGAATTTGGTGACTACTTGGTGACTGGTGAGTTTTCTTCTCTTTCTTAAGCATTAGACATTCATCTCTTTTTAGTGTCTTTTTTTGATTTTCTCAACTATCTACACCTAAATATTTACATGCTCTTTATATTTTCATAGATTTTTAGAGAAATACATGATTGAAGGCATGGGGAGATTGTTTGTGATGAATCTTGAAGGGAAGATCTAAAGTTGGAGGCAGTCAGGTAGAGGTAGTAGGCATTGCCACACGGGTGACCCATCTTTGCACTTTGTGAAGACAAAGTTTCTAACGTAAAATTGTTTTGATTTATTATCTATTTTTGATTAATTAGATATCATGTGGCTGTGGATGTGGCTGTGGGTGTTGTTAAATTTTTTTGGTTTATGTTGTGTACTAATACTTGTGTGTTTAATTTTTGTTTTTGTTTGAGGGGTTATTATTAATTAAAGTCGTATTAAAAATGGGTTGTATGTTTGAATTATAGTGAAAATTTTGTTTTTTCTTGAGTATGAATAACATCCATATAACTAAGTAAAAATTTCTAATTAAAATTTTATTTTTTAAACTTCTTTTTAGGTTAATTTTTGAGTCATATTCTTAAAGCTAAAAGAATTATGAGCAAACAAAAAACAATTGATGCATTTTTTAAGAAAAAAGATGTTAGCAATTCAGAAATTAGGACACCTATGATTGTAGAAACAAATGCTAATACTTCAATGACTGATGAACACTTTGACCCTTCCAAATATTTAAGAATTCAATTTGAAGAGATAGATCGTAATCCAGGATCACGTAAACAAATATGTGAATTTCCTATCAACAAACAACATGAAATCTAACGAGCTTATCTCAAAGAAGGTTCATATCAACCTAAAAATATAGACTATCCATACAACGATGATACTTATCGTCATCGATTTTAACCTTCATGGTTTGAATTGGCCTCCCCATGTAAAAATTCCTGGCTACGCCTCTGCCCACTATGAATTTAATGTGGTTTCAACTTTCGAGCATCGAAAGTTCTTCACAATGGAATGATCCTGTATTTACCAGAATAGTCCTCGGGAAAGGCACCATATGGGCTCTTGCTTCGACTAGCCAGACTTGCAATCATCGACTGAATTGTGCAAAATAAATCTACGCAGTATATGGATTGTTCGCCGTTCTTTGGGTCAAAATAGGCTTTCACAACGAACCAGCCAACGTTAGGCAAATGAGCCTTGAAATGAAATCACGAGTATCCCAAATGAACTTGAATCCATAGATCTCTTGAACGGAAAATACCAAGACAAGCTTCCCTAGACGGTTTTGCAGTCTCACACCTTAGTGGAATTTGCTGAATAGATTTGGTTACCCACTGAGTTCACCGGTCTTCCGATTAAAGAATCTTCAAAGGAAATTTGATATCCACTGTATTATCAAACAACTAGCGTAATGCATCAGTAAAACCGATTCCGGCATGACTTTGGCACCAATTTGAACTTCTTGGGCTGAACCGACCCAACGACCGAGTGAACCAGGCTTCAAAATTGGGTTTAAGATATTTCGAATCAATCACCAACTCCAAGAATTATCAACGAAACGCACAAAATAAACTGGCTCAGTATGGATTTTGTACGATTTTCGGGCACTAAAAAAATTGTGGACAAACCGGTTTACCGTTGAACAAATTGAACTAGAGAGTAGTGCGGCGTTGAGACTTGCAACTGTTGATATTGGCGCATTACAGGCCTGACTTGGAGTCATAGAACAGTGCACCCAAAGAGCTTCTATGCCATTGCCGCTCATTCACGAGACTTAGTGGGATTGTTAGAGACCTTGGTTTTAATGCATTAGAGTTGCTTCGCACCCGTTCTCTAGATGATCCAATCCTTTATACTAGTTTTGGGAGATTGTGCTAGGAGATAGCAAACCGTTTGGGTCACCTTTGACTTTCTTTTATGTCTGCACATGAGTCGTATGTGGTACTATGTCTAATATCCTAAGATGTTGTAATGATACTGTCTTCCTTGTTGATGCTACTACCATGATATGCTCGCTGTCCTTGGTTATATAAAGCATAAAATGCTATATGAATGGCAAGAAGTGCCATTCCTAAATGAATGTTAGGACATGAGTGGATGCCACGTCTGGATGTGTGTTAAAGTATGATGACATGCATGCTGGTGTTGATGTATGCATATGCTTATATGAATGCTAGGTGTATATATGTTATAGATACCATTATTTAAATGGATGCTTGGCTGTGATTGTGGATGAGATGATATGCCATATGATGTTATGTGCGCTATGTCATGATCGATGAATGATAGGTTGGTTGCTAAATGCATGTTCCAGTAGTGTGTATCTATTTGTGTATAGAATAACCTATTAGTGCACCCTTGATGGAATTAGGATGTAGAACATAATCAGTGGAGGCTAATTCACAGGTTGGGTGGGGTTGGGTGCCTAACACCGTCCCATCCCCATACCTAAACTTTGGATACGTGCTCTAATACGGTCAATTCTTCACATAAGAATGTTATATTCATGGTTCATAGACCTAATCTAGGCGGTAAATCCATTATTCAACCTCTTCATGGTCCACTTAGTTAAGGCGTACTTTTCCATAAGACCCATTGTGGGGCACTTGCGCCCATAAGTGAGTGTGGATGCAAGCGCCCCCGCTTTGACGATTGTAGACACCGCATTTTGTATCCCTTATAACTCAGGTCCCCATTCCTGATGATGTTAGAATTCTAAAACCCAAGGTTAGTTAAGGACCTAATCATATTAAGATTTACTTGAGAAAAGTGTTTTTGGAAAAATATAACTCTTTTTTGAACTAAAATGAACTATTTTTGGAAACAAAGACCACAGAAACCTTAGGGCATGCGTACGCATACATGCGTATGCATGCGCACCCTTAAAGCCTATGTACGCATGTTTCATATATGTGTGCACATACACGAACTTGCGTGCGCATGTTAGGATTCCAAAAACTATGAAAGACAAGTTTTTCTACATTAAGTGTAAGGTTTGGAATGAATCTCATATCGTCTGGGAGCAATCCTAAACCCCAATTTTTCAACTATAAAAAGTCATACGTGGTACATTTTCAAAACACACATAAAATCCTAGGGGAAAACACAAGATTCACTAGAAATAGTGAATCAAAGAGGGAGTTTTTCACAAAACATTCTCAATTCAATATTTTTCTGATTGAGGCATTTTTTGGTCTTGATCTTTGGATTTCAAAGTTTGCTTATCACGTTTTATTTGATTGTGAATAGATTGACTGAAGGGAACGGTCAAAATCAAGCTAAGAAGCTTTGTATCTTTGAGGTATAAAGTTCTAAACTTTCTTTCTCTTTTCTTGGCTTTTCTTGCTTGGATTCTTGTTTCTTTCTTGTTTTTGTTGTTTGTTTATGTTGTAATATGTCTATTTGGTTTAGGTGGCGATGTCCCTCGATGTCCCTCAACATATCAATGTTTCTTGGTGCTAGAGTGGATTTTTTTTCCTAAACTCTCTTTTGTGGGGGAAGAGTAGGAGGTGTTCGAAGAGGCTAGCAGGGCTTTCATTAGAATGCACTTAGAAATTTTCAACCCTTTGTCTCAAACATGGGCTTACAATGTATTCATCACCCTTAGGCTTTTCATTTTTTTTATCATTCCGCTTTTTGTTTTGAAATAGCCCATTAGCTAGACTATATTGTAGCCTTTCTCTCAAAATCCATGAAATTCTCATCATTTTGGGTCTAGGCATACAAAACCAAGATTAGGGAAGTTCACTTTGGTTTTGTAGGATTTTGAATGTTAAATCCATAGCTTATTGGTTAACTTAGGCCCAAAGTCCTCTTTTTCAAAAGGGCTTTTTCCACTTGGGCCTACAATAGCAATTAAGCTATAGTCTTATGAACCTTTTAAGTTAAGATATACCTTTGGATTTAGGGATAAGCCTCTTATACGTGAGAACTTCTTTTCTTTTATCCCATAATATCTTATGGTATGCCATAACTTTAGGGCCATCCCTTCCATTTTTATATCTTTTATTTGTTCTTTAGAGTTAGGTGAACATATGATATATGGTTGAACAAATAAGAGATATGAAGGGTATCCTTTGTGATAGGGTCTAGGATCTCTCTAGGGTGGGTAGGCTCCCTAAGGCTAAAGGGATAGATTAGTAGGTCACTCACAACTTGGTGGGTTATGATTCCAACTGAGGGCCTAAGTGGATCCTATAGTGGATTGGTAGCAAACCTTTAACGTATTCAAAGCCCATTATAGGTGATGTCACCGATTGTGAGTTGGTGGGATGAACTCTGGAAGATTTGGGCCCGAATGGAGCCTTCCATCTTCCCACTCATCATCAACCGAGGCTAAAGGACAAAAGAGAACAAGTGATGTGCGTGCAAACAAATATTGAAATAGTTTTTATCAAGGTTAAGAAGACATAGGAATTAAACTCACAATCCCCAGTGGGGCAGAGCCCTGCTTTTGATTCACAGAGTAAGTAAAATAACATTAAAAGTAGTGGTATTTCACTTTCACCATTTGGCTCCCACTTATCCTACACTTCTCAAGTCATTTCATAAAGTCAGACTAGAGTCAAGCTCAATAAGGTCTTCTTTCCCCGCTGATTCTGCTAAGCCCATTCCCTTGGTTGTGATTTCGCTGGATAGTAGATAGGGACAGTGGAATCTTGTTAATCCATTCATACATGTCACTAATTAGATGAAGAGGCATTTGGCTACCTTAAAAGAGTCATAGTTACTCCCGCTGTTTACCTGCGCTTGGTTTAATTTCTTTACTTTGACATTCAGATCATTGAGAAAAAATCACATTGCGTAAGCATTTGTAGGGACCATCGCAATGCTTTGTTTTAATTAAACAGTCGGATTCCCCTTGTCCGTTCTAGTTCTGAGTTGACTATTCGGCGACCAGGGAAAACCGTCGAGGCGGCCGTTCCCAATCCGTCCCTCGGCTGGCATACGGCAACCCACTCTTACTGTGGGAGCAGCTCGAGTAGTCCGCCGACAGCCGACGGGTTTGGGACTGGGACCCCAATACCTAGGCCTCAGAGCCAATCCTTTTCTCGAGGTTACGAATCCATTTTGTCGACTTTCCTTGCCTACATTATTCCATTGACCAGAGGTTGTTCACCTTAAAGACCTAATGCGGTTATGAGTACGACCAGGCGTAGGAGGCACTTGGTCCTCTGGATTTTCAAGGGTGCACTGGATACCATGTGATGTGTAGTACTCTTCCAACCGCTGGACCCTACCTCTGGCTGAGCCATTTCCAAGTTGGGCAGGCTATTAAAGGGAAAAGATAACTCTTCCCAAGGCCCTTGTCGACATCTCCCGACTCCCAAACATTGCCATCAGCTGCCACGTCTTAGTTCAGGAATTTTTACCTGATTCCTTTTCGAAGCTTGCACTTAGCATGTTATTAGACGGGCTTCCCCCGTCTCTTAGGATCGACTAACCCATATGCAAGTGCCGTTCACATGGAACCTTTCCCCTTTTCTGCTTTCAAAGTTCTTATTTGAATATTTGGATAAGGTACCATTGTATTCCAATAGTACCCTATCCTTAGGATTTTCTTGGCTAACATCCTTCCATTTATATGAGGACCACAAATGCCTTAATGAACTTCTTCCATTACCTTCTTGGCTTCTTCCTTAAGCAAAGAAGGTGTATACCATTGCAGGACCTTCTATAGAGTTGTCCTCCACATAGGATGTATTATGTTTCCATCATCCTAATGGAATAACGTTCTCTCTTGTCGGCACCATCCGGATATGCCCCTAGTTCCAAGAACTTCATGATGTCATAGTACCATGGGACTTCCTCTTCCTCTACAGTTATTACTGAATCTTCAGTCTTCCCTTTGAGTAGTTCCTCATAACTTTGCTCAATCTCCAAAGGTTGTGTCCACACTCCCTCAGGTATTTCAACCATGGAGGCTAAGGTAGCTAAGGCATCCGTAAATTGATTTTGAGTTCTAGGGATGATTGTGTATTCAATCTTGTCAAAGGTCTTGGTTAAGTCCTCTAAGTATTGTTGATAAGGCTTCAAGTGTTCCTCCTTCACCTTCCATAACTTTTGTGCTTAGGCTATAACCAAAGTTGAATCTCTATAAACTTCGGCCTCCTTTACCCTTAACTCTCGAAGAGCTTCCATTTCGGTAACACAAGGCTCATACTCAGCCATGTTATTAGTTGCTTCAAAGTTCAACTTGATTGCCAAATGTATGTGAGAGCACTCGGGAGTGATCAAGACTATTCCTATCCCACTCCCATATTGGTTTACGGCTCCGTCAAAGTACATCTTTCATATTGGTTCCTCCTTCTTTCACTAAGTTCCCATTGAGAGTGCCATGGTTTTTCTTGATTCCATCGCAGCCTTCAAAGAATCCTAGGCCTTCCCTAGTTACTTGAGTCTTGACATTAGAGAATTCGACTACCCTTTTTCCTTTATTCCCAAGGCCCATTCCAGGCATGTATCCCATGTTCTTCATCACTGCAATCACCTCGTGGCAACAATATGGGAACAAGTCGGTAACATACCTTTCATCCTTCAACCCATAGTCAGCTGTATTCACAAACTCAAAGCCACTCATTTGATGCTCACCTCCTCCTTCCTCGAGTCCACAAACCGGTGCTAGAATTTCTCCATCTCCATACACTATGGCAATCCTTCCTTTCCATGTGATCTTCATTTTTTGGTGTGGTAAGGAGAGGATTGCCCTATTGCGGTGAAGCTAAACTCTTCTCAAGAGAAGGTTGTAATTTGGGGTGATGTCCATGACATGAAACTCCATAATAGTTTCCGTTGGCCCAATCTTTCAAGGAGCCTTAAAAGTATCTATGACCTTCCTTGAACTGTTGTCATATGCCCTTACGGTCAAGTGAGAAGGGATGATAGTCTCCATATGTAGGCCAATAGTAAGGGCGGTCTTAAAAGGATAAACATTCAAGGCAGACCCATTGTCAATAATTACCATCGAAACCTTGGCACCCATGCATTCAATAGTGATTTGCAAGGGTCAAGTGTGAGTAGCTCCTTCGGGAGGGAGATCTTCATCGGAAAAGGCAAGAAGGGGGTGTGAGGAGCCCTTGACTCCCATGAGAGAAAAAACTTCTTGTGGTATAGTTTCTATAGGTATTTCTTTCCCATTCAAGGCATCCAAGAGAGCGTTAAAATGCTTTTGAGAGGCCATGAGTAGGCCCCATACAGACACATGAGCTTAGGTCTTCTTCAATTGCATTAAGACCCTATCTTATTCTTCTTTGTCTTCTTTAGGTTCCGTGGGCTTGGACTCTTCCCCTAAATCTCTACCATGATCATCATTTTCCAAAAAGGATGGCTTGTAGTGCTTCCCACTCCTTGTGATATTTTCTACATTTTCCTTAAAGACCCTTTTCTTTAATTCCGTCACTCCTGTGGTGAATCCTTTAGAGGATAGGTTTTCATATGCTTGAGTGAGGGTCATTCCTAGGTTAGAGAGTTCTCAGCGAGCTTTCTTTGGGTAGGCTAGTTTTTGTTGGGGTACGATGGTGCTTACATTTTCAGAATTGGGTGCTTTAGTGGTGGTTGCTCCCCTTCCAAATGTTTTCTTAGATGGAGGCTTACTTTCACCATTCTCCAATTGACCATTGTTAAGGGCATCTTCAATTCTTGTCCCATAATCACATAGTTCTCCAAATGAGCTAATAGGCGATGATAAAACCCTACTATTATAAACCGGAAGCAAGTTCTTGATGATTATGTTGATTTGGTCTTTCTCATTTGGCCTATTGAGCATCCTAGATGCCTTGGTCTTCCATCTAGTCATGTATTAGGAAAAGGTCTCCCCTAGACCTTTTTTGGTAGTCCCCAAATCCCTTAGAGTCACATCAATCATGATGTTGAAGATGAATTGGTCCACAAACAACTCCACTAGTTCATTCCACACATTAGTTTTGCTTGGATCAAGGCTATGGTACCACCTTGATGCACCTCCTGCGAGTGAGAGGGAAAATGCATACAAAGTTTGCTTCTCATCTAGTCCTTTCATTTCAGTGATGCTTAGGTATCTTCTTATGTGTTGCTTCGAAACTCTAGTCCTATCAAATTTTTTTGCATTAGAGATCTTGAACTTAGGAGGCATTGCAATAGGAGCCTTTAAACTTACTCCCCTCATGTTATAGAGGTAATCATCCATCCCTTGTGCCTTGCGGAAGGCAAGTCGCATTTTCTCCATTTTTTCCCTCATAACTATGGATTCTATGGTGAGCTTCTCATATTGTTTGTTCCTTACATAGGCTTACAATGTATTCATCACCTTTGGGCTTTTCATTTTTTTTTTTATCATTCCACTTTTTGTTTTGAAATAGCCCTTTAGCTAGACTATATTGTATCCTTCCTCTCAAAGTCCATGAAGCTCTCATCATTTTGGGCTGAGGCATACAGCAAGGAGGCCCAAGATTAGGGAAGTTCACATTGGTTTTGTAGGATTTTGGATGCTAAATCCATAGCATATTGGTTACCTTAGGCCCAAAGTCCTCTTTTTCAAAAGGACTTTTTCCACTTTGTTAAGACATATGTGTTTCACTTGTTAGGAACATATGTCACTCTTTGATGTAATTGGCTAATCATTTGACAAAACGTACTTTACTTGTATTTGGGTAGATCTAGGATGTGTTGAAATACTTCAAGAAACCATGTTTCAAGATCAAGTGTGGAAGCCTTCAAGTCTGTCCAAGAAAACAAGCTGAAAGTGCAAGTCTACTAAAACTCAACAGCTGGCTCGACAACTAGCATGTGTTGAGGTTTAGAAAGCTGCTCAAGCCTATAAGCTCGACATCTGCTCGGCAGCTTCTATCTGTCGAGGTTTATAAAAATCAGAATTTCTGATCTGATTTCTTGGGATCCGTGAATGTGTCTTTAGGCCTTCTTTTCTCCTAACCCTAGACATATAAAAAGATTGTTTTAAGGGCTGTCAACAAGTTCATAAGTTGCACAAGTATAGAGTAAACTCTGTTCAAGCAAATTGTGACCGGAGACAAAGTTCTACCCTAGTTCATCTCTTCTGAAGAAGTTGTTGTGTATGTGCACCTTTGGGTTTTGTGACCAAGCATCTTCTTGATCTTCATTGTGTGGATGAACTAAAGAACTTTGCAGCCAACCTTTCTTTTTAGTTGGTGATTGAAGTCGTGTACTGGGATTCACGTAATTAGTTAATCACGTACTTGGGAGCTATGCATCAAAAGGGGAACCTGTCACTACAGAACAAGTCTAATTGGGTATTGGGGTAAGAGTTCAATTGTAGGTTGGTAAGGTACTTGAGATTCCTTTACTTATAATCGCTTGTTGTGATAATAGTGGAGTTTCGGGAATGGTGACCTGAAAATCATCCGATGGGGTTTTTGCAATTAAGTTTTCCCCATTCGTAAACAAATCACTGTGTTATTTATTTTCCGCTGCATATTTAGTTATTAGTGATTTGTTTGTGCTGCCACGCGTTTGCATATTAATTAACTTAATTAATTCACTTGGCTAAATTAATTGATTAATTTATCACAAGGGGTTAATTTGCGTTTGGCCTATCAAGTGGTATCAGAGTAGGCACACTCTGATTAGGTTTTAATCTTTACTGTGTTTGATCCATTGACCTCTGTTTGTCATGGATAGAGGATAGTTGTTAATTATACCTCCTTTACTTGATGAGACTAACTATGCATACTAGAAAGTACGCATGAGAACTTTCTTGCAGTCTTTAAATGAGAAGGTGTGGCAAGGTGTAGAGATTGGCTGGACTAAGCCAAAGGAAGCGCCGACTGATTGGGATGATGCCAAGATCAAGGCGGCAAACTTCAACAGCAGGGCATTGAATGCATTGTTCAGTGCGGTCACCAATGAGGAGTTCAAGAAGATATCCTCAACTAAAATTGCTAAGGAGGCTAGGACCATCCTCCAGACAATCTATGAGGGAACCAAGGCTGTCAAAGATTCAAAACTTCAGAGGCTCACTACAAGCTTTGAAGTGATTAAGATGGAGGAAGATGAGTCGTTTGATGAGTTCTATGCAAAGCTGAAGGACATATGAACTCTGCTTTTAATCTTGGGGAAACCATTCCTGAACCCAAGATTGGGAGGAAAGTGCTCAGATCTCTACCTGAGAGATTTCATGCCAAGATCACCGCCATAGAGGAATCCAAAGATATTGACAAGATTCCTTTGACTGGGTTGGTTGGAAACTTACAGACCTATGAGTTAGGGTTGACCAGAATTGGCTAGACAGGTAAAGGAAAGAGCATGGCACTGAAGGCCAAGAGCAGTGAGACAGATGAGTCTTTAGATGATGAAGATTCCAAGATGAAGTCCTACATCACCAGGCAGTTCAAGAAATTTATGAAGAATGCCAATGGAAAGGGCTTTGACAAGGACCACAGGCAATCTAGTTCTTCTCAATTTAAGAGCCAAGATAAAGGGAAGAAGGATGCAAAGGAAGGTGGTCAGTACACTATTCCCGCGTGACCTAAGTGTTTTGGGTGTCATGGGTTCGGTCATATGAAACAAGAGTGCCTCACATATCTTAAGAGCATTTGGAAGAGTAAGGCACTTGTTGCTACCTTAAGTGACACTGAGCCTGAAGATGATTCCGATAGTGAGGATGATGGAATCTTAAATGCCTTAACTGCCACAGTCAATCCTACTGAAGGGATTGTTGATGAAGTGGAAGAAGAAGAAGAATTGGTGGATTCTAAGTGTGAGAAGATGGATGATCAAGATGATATCCATTCAGCCTATAAGAAACCATACAAGCTGTCTGAGAAACACGAGCAACTCTATAGGCTGACCACCAAGAAGCTCAGGGATGTGGAACTTGACCGTGAAGAGTTGTCCACAAAGTTTGATGAGGCAAATCAGACTATAGGAGCACTAAGGTTCGAGAACAATTTCTTGGCTGAGAAGACCAAAAAGCTTGAAGTGGAGCTATTTCAAGTTAGAGCTCAATTGGAGAGGACTTCAAGTGCAAAGTTTGATGAGATGCTCAGCATTTAGAAATATGCTTCAGATTGAATGGGTTTAGGGTATGGTCTTTCTTCCTCTAATATTGCTTCTACTAGTAATACTGTTTTTGTTCCTCCTACTGATATTGCTGAAATTGAAAACAATGATGTTAAAACTAAATTAGCTAGAGAGAACTTAGACAAAGGTAAATCTATCTTAGGAGCATCCCCTAAGTAAGATAAGAAAGATGTTAAAAACTCTAGAGCTAAGAAGGCTAACTCTTAAAAGCCTAAACAGAAGAAGCAGCATCTCTGTCATCATTGTGGTGTTGCCAGTCATACTTGACCAAATTGCTATAAGTGGTTAACCACTCAATAGAGCAATGGCATGATAGCATCTGGAAGCCAAAATCAGCTTCAATCCTCTCTTGTTCTTCTTGGAGATCTTCTGAAAGCTCTTATGTTCCTTTCGAACTTGAACGGTTTCAATTCTTCCCCCTCACTGCTGGTTCAAGGGTTCAATCAAAGGAAAGATTCTTAAAAGGTGTGGAAGAAACTGACTCTAAGTGATTATATCACTTTCTTCTATCTTCTTGTTTTTGTTTGTTTCATTACTTGTGTGCTTTGCTTTTATTTTGAGTCAGTCTAGTTTTATGCTGTGCTTTGATAACATGTTTTTGTTTTTTTATTTTCAGTTTTTGTTTATTTTGTTTTTTATATAAAAATAAAAAAAATTGAAAAATAAAAAAAATACAAAAACAGTGTGTGTTTTGTGTACATTGGTACCTGTGTACCTTGGATGACCATTCAAACAAAGTTTTCTAAACTTTGTATCTTTTGTAGCTTAGATGAGCATCTCTATGCACAACTAAGCAAGTGAGCTTTGTGGCTCGTGTTTGTGATGAGTAAGGTTAAGTGATCTCTTGTACTTAACACTCGTATGACTCTTTTTGACGGGTAGGACTAGAATCCTAAGAGAAAGACATAAATAATCATCTCACCACTGTTGCCCGCCAATCATGAATGACACCCGTATGCTTCGGCATAGCAAAATTGGAATGTCAAATATCAATGGGTATTTCTTTTCTCTCTCTTATATGCCCATGCATGATATGCTTAAAAAGAAAATATGCAAAGAAAATAAAAAGCAAAAAGATTAAAAATACTTTAAATATGATTGCAATTGTGTATTCTAGGAGATGTGGGAGTTATAGGATGTACCTCGAAGGTGATAGTCCCCATCAAACAATTATGATTGTGTGTGAGTTAAAGTGATTTTCTCATATCTAAAATCGTCATAACATGTATACACTTATGCAGTCTTGCGATGTTTTTCACACACAACACGCAATATTCTTTGCTACTCTTGATACATGTGCAGGTACAATGTGATTTGGCCATCACTGGGTTTACATGTGCTTATATATGCTCACTAAACTGTCCTGACTTGTCTTTGAAATATAAAATTGGTTAGACTTGTTTAGTGTGTGCGTGTGTTTTTGGGGATCCATGTGCTTAAAATTCTGTTGAGAGATGATTTTCAGTGCCTATTATGTTGTTTGGATCATTGTTAAGTTGCATGTTTGGACTGCATTCATGTCTGTGTTTTTCACTTCTCAAAAAACCGTTTTTAAAAGCTGGCTCAACACCTCCTCGATACCTAGCTATTTGTCGAGCTTCTTAAGCTTTTTCTTATCGCAATCTCGACACCTCTTCGACACCTGGTGGATTTTTCAAGAAATCTCCTGCCTCCTTGATAGCTTCTCGATACCTTGTCGATCGATCAAGCTTCTATTCTTGATTCTGGTGTTTATTTTTCGA
Organism: Quercus suber; assembly: GCF_002906115.3. Classification (NCBI taxonomy): domain Eukaryota; kingdom Viridiplantae; phylum Streptophyta; class Magnoliopsida; order Fagales; family Fagaceae; genus Quercus; species Quercus suber. Next base: position 209,942 of record NW_027069854.1, on the reverse strand, counting down.
TACCTCCTCGACACCTTTATTTGTCGACGACTATTTTCCTCGACACCTCTCGATACCTGTATCTATCGAGCTTTACTGAGGTTTTATTTAAGCTCCTTGTGCAATCTGGTTCTCACTTTTCTCGATCTCTCTCGATCTATCCGCACCTGTTCACCTCCCAAACTCTATTTTCTCACTCCAAACCTTCAACCCACGTGATTTTCGGCCTTTCTTTGCTTCAAATCACTTGGTATGATCTCTTACTTTTCATTCTTCATACATTTCATGATTTGAAACCTAGGTTTTGGGATTTTTTGAAAAATTTTGGGGTTTTTCAAAATTGATAAGTTATTGTTCAAATTTTGGGATGGGTTTTCTCTTAAATGAGTTTAAAATCTCATGCATTGCATCACATTTGCTTTGTAATGGTATTTTCATCAATTTAGGTGTATGTAATATGTTTGTGTGCTGGTAGGATTGGATTGGGTTGAGTCCATGATGAATTTTCTTTTGCATGTCACATGTCCATGCATTCCCCATGCATACGTACTCTCTATTCAATATACTTGTTATATTTGAATTGCTTTGGGATTTTTCTGATTGTCTCCCTCTTTCTTTCCTTCATTCTGTTTACATTAGTCGTGTCTATGGCACCTAAGCGTAAGTCTACTTTGACTCGGAACCCTCTTTGTTTCGAAGCTTCTTCATCTTCTGATTCTGCTCCTCTTACTCTTCGGTTCCGTGATGATGATGCCTACAAGGCATTCTCGGAGAATTTTTCTATACGAGGTGTTCATTCGGAACGCCAAGTTATTTTGGCGGATTTCGCTGATACTGACCTTCTTGATTCATAGTAGGGAATGGGAGTCACTGTGTGGCGTCCCGATCACTTGTCCTCTCATGCTTATTCAAGAGTTTTACTCCAACATGCACGGGATTGATTGTTTAGTACCTCTTTTCTTCACTCGCGTTCGAGGTATGCGCATTCTTGTCACACCGCAACTTGTTGTGAATGTGCTTTGGGTTCCGAGGGTAGTGTCTCCTGACTATCCTAGTTGTGAGCATCTACGGACTGTGTCCAAGGATGAGCTCATTTCTGCTTTTTGTGAGCACCCTTTTGAGTGGGGTGAGCATCAGTATACATCATGTCGGCCTTTTGCTAAAAGTCCTAGATTCTTAAACATGGTGATGACTTTTGTACTCCATCCTCTCTCTCACTACGACTCCATTATAGAGCCTCGTTCTTGATTTTTGTTATCCCTCATTGAGCATCTTACCATAGACTTTCCCTTTCACTTCATTCTGTCTATTATAGATGTTCATTTGGATGCGGTGACCCGTGATAAGCTCATCTTTCCTTCTGCTATCACAAGGATCTTATACCATTTTTCTATTCCTTCTCTTGCGTCCGACCATTTCACTTTCATGTCTGCCATAGATGCCACTACCGTAAAATGTAGTGAGGCGCAGTTTAGGTTGCGACAGCCGGATTCAACTCCTCCCTCCCGATCAGCTCCATCTTGGTCTGCTCCATCTACATCCGCTCCCTCTTCCTCCATGAGTGATGTGTCACTTAAAGACATCATGGCGCAGCTACAGCGCATGGATGTTCGCCTTGATACACTCTCCATTGAGTTTTACAGGTGAATGTTTGTGTTGGTCGTATTGCTAGGCGTTAGGCGACCGTGGGTGGTTTTGCTTCTGAGGCTATTCCTTCACCACCTCCTCTAGCGGCTTCCGACTCTGAGGATGATGATGATAATGATGGCGATGACGATGATACTTCTGATGATGATGATGGAGATGCTAGCTCTACCGATGAGATGTCTACTTGACACTTTACCCTTTGTCACTTATGACAAAAAGGGGGAGTAGTTTTGGGATATGAGAGTAGTTATTGTTAGGGGGAGAGTTAGTATAGAACATTTTTGTTAGGGGGAGTGTTGATATGTTCATGAGGGATGTAGTGAGGATTTGATGTATCTTTTCTTTTCTTTCTTTTTTAGATACATTGTTCATGTACATTGGGTCTTGTGACCATTTTTGATATACATTGTACTTAGTCTTTCTATATGTGGATGTATGTTTCTTTCACCTACCTCTTACATGTGTTGTTTTTTTTTTCTCTCTTTATACACATGCTTCTTTTTATTGTATGCAATCTATTATTTCTGTTTCATATAAGATGCCTTGATAAGTTTTGTTTAAAGTGTTTCAGAAATGCAGGTTGTCAAAATCTACTTGCCATAAACTCTCTTCTTGCAAAGTTTTTCAAGAGTTTGTGTTAGGATAGATTTTATTGTATGTAACAAGTGAGTATGAGTTAGGTGATTTATGACTTCTTTCATATGTTCATTTGTTAGTTGTGGTTTTGTCACGGATTGCCAAAAGGGGAGATTGTTAGGACATATGTGTTTCACTTATTAGGAACATATGTCACTTTTTGATGTAATTGGCTAATCCTTTAACAAAATGCACTTTACTTGTATTTGGGTAGATCTAGGATGTGTTGAAATACTTCAAGAAACCATGTTTCAAGATCAAATGTGGAAGCCTTCAAGTTTGTCCAAGAAAACAAGCTAAAAGTGCAAGTTTACTAAAGCTCGATAGCTGGCTCGATAGCTAGCATGTGTCGAGGTTTAGAAAGCTGCTCAAGCCCGTAAGCTCAACACCTGCTCGATAGCTTCTCGACAGCTTTTATCTATCGAGGTTTATAAAAATCAGAATTTCTGATCTGATTTCTTGGGATCCGTGAATGTGTCTTTAGGCCTTCTTTTCTCCTAACCCTAGACATATAAAAGGATTTTTTTAAGGGCCGTCAACAAGTTCACAAGTTGCACAAGCATTGAGCAAACTCTGTTCAAGCAAATTGTGACCGGAGACAAAGTTCTGCCCTAGTTCATCTCTTTTGAAGAAGTTGTTGTGTATGTGCACATTTGGGTTTTGTGACCAAGCATCTTCTTGATCCTCATCGTGTGGATGAACTGAAGAACTTTACAGCCAACCTTTCTTTCTAGTTAGTGATTGAAGTCGCGTACTGGTATCCGCGTAATTGGTTAGTCACGTACTTGGGAGCCGTGCATCAAAAGGGGAAACTGTCACTACAGAACAAGTTCAATTGGGTATTGGGGTAAGGGTTCAACTGTAGGTTGGTAAGGTACTTGGGATTCTTTTACTTGTAACCGCTTGTTGTGATAATAGTGGAGTTTCAGGAGTGAGGACCTGAAAATCACCCAGTGGGGTTTTTGCCATTTGGTTTTCCCCATTCGTAAATAAATCACCGTGTCATTTATTTTCCATTGCATATTTAGTTATTGGTGATTTGTTTGTGCTGCCACGCGTTTGCATGCTAGTTAACTTAATTAATTCACTTGGCTAAATTAATTGGTTAATTTATCATAAGGGGTCAATTTGCGTTTGGCCTATCACACTTGGGCCTATAATAACAATTAAGTTATAGTCTTATGAACCTTTCAAATTAAGATATACCTTTGGATTTAGGGATAAGCCTCTTATACATGAGAACTTCTTTTCTTTTATCCCATAATATCTTATGGTATGCCATAACTTTAGAGCCATCCTTTCCATTTTTATATCTTTTATTTGTTCTTTAGAATTAGGTGAACACATGATATATGGTTCAATAAACAAGAGATATAAAGTGTATCCTTAGTGATATGGTCTAGGATCTCTCTAGTGTGGGTAGGCTCCCTAAGGCTAAAGGGATAGATTAGTAGATCACTTACAACTTCGTGGGCTATGATTCCAACTAAGGGCCTAAGTGGACCCCATAGTGGATTGGTAGCAAACCTTTAACATACTCAAAGCCCATTATAGGTGATGGCATCGATTATGAGTTAGTGGGATAAACTCTGGAAGATTTGGACCCGAATGGAGCCTTCCATCTTCCCACTCATCATTAATCGAGGTTAAGGAACAAAAGATAACAAGTGATGTGTGTGCAAACAAATATTGAAATAGTTTTTATCAAGGTTAAGAAGCAAGACACATAGGAATTAAACTCACAATCCCTAGTGGAGTCACCACTATGGGCACAAGGGGGGAGTTGCCACCTAGTTTTTGCAATGGTCTACGAACCATATATATAGCGTCCTCTCGAGAAAAGACCTTTTGATCTTACTACCAGAGATATGGGTTCAGAGTTTAGGTATGCTCTTAGGAAGGTGCACTATAGCTAAATGTATTTTCAGTGACAAATTTTAGTGATGAAAATTTTTTAGTCACAAAAAAGTACCATATAGGGACGAAATATATATTTCGTCGCTATTTATAAAAAAATTAGTAACATTTAGTAACGAAATTTAGATTTCGTCACTATATATTGTGCTGAATTAAGGGCGCCAAATGAAATCATAGGTGTGAAACTAAATTCATCTATAGCGACAAATTTGTTCGTTGCTAAAGGTGTTGCTAGTCACACTATTAGTGACGAAACCGATTTCGTCGCTGAATGTGAGAAATAGCAATGAAAAGAAGTCGTCGCTGAAAGGAAAATAAGAATGTTTTGTAACGTTATCGGCAATGAATCTGATTTTGTCGCTACAGGTAGCCAATAGTGATGAAATTGAAGTCTTCACTAAAAGCTATGTACATATATCAATCAGATCTCTGTTTTCTTTTTCTTTTTCTTTTTTTCATTCCCATAAACCCATCTCTTTCCCTCACTCTCTCCCTCACCTAGCCCACCGACCCAGCTAAGAGCCTCCCTCACCCAGCCTCCCAACTAGCTCGCCGCCGGCCCTTCGCCTCTCCTTCGTCCCTTCGCCTCTCCCTTTCTCCTCCACCACCACTCCTCCATTCTTTCCCCTTTTCCTCCTCCTTTTCCTCCACTACATCCCCTCTTCCTTCCCTCTATCTTCCCCCTTCCCTTACCTTCTCCTTCCACTGATTTGAACTATGTAAGTTTTTATTTATTTAATTTTTTTTTTTTGGTTGTAAAATTTGGTTTGGATTTGTTTAAATAATATGGGTTTTGAGTAATTTTAAGATTTGTAAGTGTAAGTATGAATTTATAGTATTTAGTTACTTGTTATGGGTTTTTGTGTGATTTTAGAGTGCATTTGTTAAATTTTGTAAATTTAAATTCTCTATTGTTGGTTTTGTCAGGTTTGGATGATGATAAAGAGTGGTTTTCTCTTGGGGGTTCTTTGTTTCTAACTGTTCATGGTTAGGTATATTTTTGTTTTGTGGTGAAACTACTGAGCATTATAATTTTAAGATTTGTTATCATTTGTTGAAACAGGCTTTTGGGTGTGTGTAATTTTAATTTCTCTTGGGATTCTTTCATTTTAATAGTTCTTGATCATGTATATTTTTGTTTTGTTTTGTTTTGTTTTTTTGTTTTTTTTTTTTGTTTTTTTGTTTTTTTTTTTTTTTTTTTT